>NW_027397083.1:25880626-25917293 GCF_003265705.2 Callorhinus ursinus | reverse complement strand
TTTTTTTTTTTTTTTTAAGATTTTATTTATCTATTTGAGAGAGAGAGAATGAGAGAGAGAGAGAGCACATGAGAGGGGGGAGAGTCAGAGGGAGAAGCAGACTCCCCGCTGAGCAGGGAGCCCGATGCGGGACTCGATTCTGGGACTCCAGGATCATGACCTGAGCCGAAGGCCGTCGCTTAACCAACCGAGCCACCCAGGCGCCCTCCTCTGGTAAAAGTTTTTAAAAGCATAACACAGAATTTAGGATTTGGTATATAAATTGTTAAGAAATGTGAATTAAATAAATAACCCTTGGTTTATGAAATAGGATCCTTGGATTCTGCTCCCAGGTGGCCACTAATTAGTTGTGTGACCTTGGAAAAGTCATTTAATTATTTCATGTCTCATTTTATCAACTATGATAAATGAACCTAATATTCCCTAACATTGTCCTATGATTTTGAACTTTCTATGATTTTGAAAGGATCTTATTGAAGAAGTAGTTAAGAAGTCCAAGAATCATTTGAAAAATTGGGGGTCTCTTCCCCACCCTCCACAGCTGCTCTGCCACACTCAGTAAATCTAAACAATCTTGTATTTCCCTCATATAAGGTGTGTCTGTTCAATTTGTAAACCAAAAGGTGAGGATGAAAGTAATTGTCTTCTAAGCACAATATAATATGTTAGATTCTTGAAATATATTTGCTCATTCAATCTTGTAGTCATTCATTTTGTATGTCTTTATCCCATCTTTGTCACATCAATATTATTGTGTTGAATTAGAGAGACAGGGACTGTGACTTTTTTTTTTTTTAATTACATAGGTTAGTAGACAAGCTGAGTTGAAATTCACTTACCTCCTGCCCTTTCTTTCTGCTGACTCAGTGATCCCAAATAGACTTTAACTCACCCAGGAAAGGTTTTCCTGACTTCTTTCTGATTTATCTACAATCAATACTTATATATTTTTTTCAAACACTCCTATGATGACTGCTTTCTCTTTTGATTCAGGAGTTAGAAAATCTTGCTCTGCACCTGTTCTGAGTGATGACCTAAGAAGAATGAATAATAATTCCTCAAGTGAGGAGTTTGAAGGAAGCTGGCATGAATAGACCAAGGGAGAGAATTAAATGAGGTGGAGCTCTCTTCTGGAATTAAAATATTCTGACCTCGTAGGAAGGGTAATTTAGAGGCCACTGGGAAAGACTTGGCTCTAATTAAATTTGAAATAGTGTAGAAAACTGCTCCGGAGTTTCTTTGTTACAACAATGAGGACCTATTACCCTGGGACCATGAGCTCTAGAGTCCTGGAGGTATTCTAAAGACTGATAGCCACCATTTGCTTGGGAGAATATTGGAAAATTGCATTGGTCTTATTGTATTCCCCATACATAAGAAGTTAAGCACTATCTTCTTGTGGCTAGCCTTAGACTGAAACCATTATTAAAGATTGTATGGTTTGAGGGAGTGGGCGCCTGGGTGGCTCAGTTAAGCGTCAGACTTTTGGTTTCAGCTCAGGTCATGATCTCAGGGTCATGAGATTGAGCCCTGAGTCGGGCTCTGTGTTCAGGGCAGTCTGCTTGAGATTCTTTCCCCCTCCCTCTCCTACTGCTCCTCCCCTTGCCCAACCACTCATGCGCATGCGCTCTCTCTCAAATAAATAAATACAATCTTTAAAGAAAAGATTTTATAATTTTTAAAAATTACAACAAATTTTCAAGTGTCTCCCAGCTAACACAATACCCTTTTCAATGTAACGGCATAGTCACAAAAGTCGTTAAGAAGGGGGTGTAAAAGCAAGGGGAAAAGCAAGGGGATGATGAAGAAAAACTAGTCACTCTAACTTTATCCTTGTCCTGAGAGACTGTATCTCATCCTTTTAAATTCTGACTAAGCTGTGCTCAACGTGAAAACCCCCTAATTCTACATTTTGTTTCCCAAATTAAGGGAAAGAAAGATTCTTCACCTTTCTACTTCTAATTTTCTTTATAGGGGGTGGTGTCTGGGTCCAAAATGTGAAAACATATTTAATAGGTGTAATCTAACTTGAGTAGCTATGAAGGAAAGGAACAAAGAAAAGCCACTGCGCAACAGTGTGGTCATTTAAGGCTGTTCTGCATAAAGATGACAATTTCTAGGCCCTTCTCAGTTTGCTAATAGCTCTATCATTAGACTTGAATATGCTTGATTATCACTCAACATTATTCTATTTCAAAATAGTAGCAGCCCATTTTTTAAAAAGAGAGTAAACTGTGAATATGGAGGTTGATGGCATGGAAGGAGTATTCATTAGGCTTTCATTTTGAAATAATAATGTCAACAATGACTTTATTCTCTTTTTTTTCCCCCTGATTGTTGACTTCTGTCTTCCTCCAAAACAATAATATAACCAAAAGTGTATGAGCCAAACAAGGCCAAACCAGCTCTTTCAGTAGGATAAACACTTGGGAAAAGATTTCATCTTCTCTTGAGAGAAGATGCCTCATTTTTAGAAATTGGTTTTCTAGAAAACCAAATCTTTCCTTTAGCCTATATTTTCAAAGTAAAGAAAAAAAAGACAAAGGATTTAATTTGTTTTTGACAAATGCTGATGAGAAATAACTAAATCAATGTTAGAAAAAGCAAAAAGCGGGAGGGAAACTGTCCCAAAGGTGCCTCTGTGTTTACCCAACTCTCTTTCTTGACCTATAGTAGAGCGTCTCAAACCAGTATTCCATTACACTCTGCCACGCAACAGGTGGGCTGAAGATCTGCCCAGGTACTGATCTCCACAGCCCTCTTCATGGCCAGACGTGGCCTGGGAAAGCCAGAACTTCTCATTTTTTAGACAACCATACCTGTTAAGTTTCCCCAGTCTGCCTACAAGTATTATCATTTTTTACATATGCCATTATAAGATAAAAGTTAAAACTGCTTGCCTACAGGAATCCTATTTAAACTTTCTCATAGGACAGACCATGTGTGTGTGTGTGTGTGTGTGTGTGTCTACTAGCTTTTAGAATTAGCTTAAATATTCTAAACATGCCTAACATTCCTTGAGGGCAGCAAATCAATATGACAAAATTATGCCACTCCATGGTGCCTAGTACATTGCTGAACTCATAGTGAGATCTCAATAATCAAATGCTGGTTGACATAAGTTCATTTTGTGTCCACATGAATATGGCAGGACCCATTACCCGCTCACTCAACTGAGCCAGCACTCAGACAAATCCAGATAAGGGAATAAGTCTTACTTTCAGCATATAAGCCACATTCCAACTGCTCACCAAAGTTCTAGAAAAAAACTTTGCATTCCATGTTTCCAGTTATATACATGATGATTGACATAACAATACTTTATTAGACAAGTAAAAGCAAGGTTTGGTATGTAAGATACAATTCAAATTGGTGACCAGACAGCTAGAAGCTTGTTGCTGGTCCTCAAAATTGTATTAACATTTTTTTCCATGCATAAATTAAAAAAAAAAAAATCTATTCCTTTAGTTTTAAGTCACACGGTCTGTGGGTTCCCCCTGCTGGCTCTTTAACTGTTAGAATCAGAAGCTAAAACAAAAAACCAAAAAAAACAAAACACTGATGATACCTGTCCACTGAAAACCAACTCCACAGAGAGGAAAGTCATCAGAATGGTGCCTGATAGTGGAAGATTCTAATTCAGAAGGGCAAAGAGATGTGAAGATAGAACTGTTTATTTAAGCCAAGAACCAATGAGACTCAACGCATTTTATTTGACCTGTTCATCCACTTAATGATTTGTAAATTGGTTGCCAATATTTAAAATCTAGATTTATAGTTTCCCTTGAAAGGCTGCCAACAGTGAGCCAATATTGCCCATGGGTATGGGAAGGAGTATTGGACCGTTTGGATGGAGCATGCCCACTAGAGTTTGCTAAAGGATCAGTGTTTCCTATGAACTAATCCACACTGACCTAATGTTAGTGGCCCCTTACCATCGGTAGCATGAGTAGTTAGTTTTTGTATACTTGATCCTTTTCACTCGTTACTGTTCTGTGTCCCAATTTCACCAGGTGTTTGAGTCTTGGAATTTTTTGACACATAGTTTGAGAACCAATCTCTTGAGAAACTACCACTGATTCCTCCACATCTTCCCACCTCAACCTCTTTCCAATAAACGTTTTTGTGATTTTGACATAAAGAGTGCTAACAGGCCTGGGGAAAAGTATGCTATGAAAACTGTAATTCGGGCTTACCTGCTTATAATGAGACAGCCCTTATCACTTTGAGTTTAAATACGAGAATAGGGCATGTAGAAAGTTCCCTTAATGGAGAAAAACTATCAGAAGAATACAGTTTAGAGGTATTCTTTCATGTCTGAATCCATTTCTATAGCTGCAGCAAGGGAGAAGAGAGAGAGTGGGATCCAGAAAACTTTATCAGTCAAATAGCAGAGGAAAAAAGGCACTGTGACTAAGAAAGGGATGAAAGGAATATTTGAGGTCTTTCAAGAAAAGACCATATAATCTTATCAAGACCTGCCTAAGACAGGCTGGAAGTCAGGAAACCCAAACCTCCTTTTACACTGCATTTGGACGAAAAGCAAAGCCTTATTTGTTGCATTATAATTATGTGCCCCCAAGAAAGCTCAACCTGCCATCTGGACTCACTGCTCCTTGATAATAGATATTCCAGGCACTGACGGGTCACCAAAGTGGTTGTTAAGTTTATTCTGCTTATATATTTGGCATGAAATGAGGTGTTGGATATATATATGTATTTTTTTTTCCACTGGAACAGTTAAATAACAGTGTTCAGAGAACTTTCTGTTGTGAGGCTCTCCCACCCAAGTTCAGTGTCTTTCCTTCATCCACCTCTCACTCCAAATACCTCTTTTCCCTCATCTCAGTAGTTTTTTTTATTAAGAGATGACAAAATGGAGCAGTATGAAGGTACCTGTCTGGGGTTCAGGTTTCTGGGTCCAAATCATATGTCTGCCACTGACCAGTTTCTGGGCTGTTTTCTCGCAATGACAAAATACAAAATTTGGAATACAGGAAAATGCCTTTTCTTTTTTCCCCTGTGGTGACTACTTCATAATTAGATATTTGTGCACGTAGGCTTACTTAGTTTAATATTTTTAACTGTACACAGAGGTGAGTCAAAGGGTCCACAGTGTGTGTGTATGAGAATTATGCATGACTCAAACACAAGGAAAGTGAATATGGAGACCTTATCACTTTTATTTTCCTTTTGGCAGGCATCTTTCATAAGGATCCCTATTGTTTTGTAATGAATGTTAACCAAATGAAACCTGAACAGCTCAAAGTGTATAATGAATTACTATCAGCATCAAGTAAAATAATTCATTGATTCAAGCCAGGTAGCCTGATAGCCAGCCAGTTCGTGTCATGGAGAAACAGATAGTTAGATCCCAAAAGATCATGAGTAGTAATCATGCTTAAAACAAAAATTCCCCAAATCCCCAGGGCCAAGTAGGCCATATCTGGCTTATAGGGTGAATAGTAGATGCCAGGTATTAGATGATTGTTAGTATCTTTTTGCATTCTAATACTCCCTTCCCGGTCTTTCTTCCTAAAGCAGTATTTTTCAAAGACCATTCTGTGGGATCTCACTTGGTGTTCTAACAAAAAACAAAGAGGGTGGGGGAAAGTGGGGTAGATTCTGAGGTTCTGTATTTATTTAGGATATACTGAATTGAATAAAAAATATTTTTTAAGGGAATTCTTCTCAGAGTCTTTAACATACCAACATGCAATATGATCTGTGAGTTTGATGATAGCTACATTTGTTTTCCTTGGGATTTGGCACCGCCCAGCCAGGGTCATTTAGAAATATAACAGGACTTGTTTGTTTGTTAGAGAGAGAGAGAGCACAAGGGGGCAGGGAGTGGAGGAGCAGAGGGAGAGGGAAAGAGAGAGAGATGGAATCCCAAGCAGCCTCCACACCCAGTGTGTCCAATGCAGGGCTCAATCTCAGGACCCTGAGATCATGAGCTGAGCCAAAATCAAGAGTCAGATACTTAACCAACTGAGCCACCCGGGAGCCCCCAAAAAAAGAAAAAAAAAAAAAAAGAAAAAGAAAAAGAAATGTATTAGGGCTGTTGATTACCTTGGTGGTTGAAGACCTCTTCTTGCATTTAAAAGCCAGGCAGCTTGGATGCTAAATACCTGCAGTATTTGGCACAGTCCCACACAACAAAGGGTTGCTTGGCCTGAGATGCTAGTAGCCTCTCATTGACATTGGCAGAGAATGCAACATTCCCCAAATGAATTTGGCCACAGAACCTTTAATTTGAAGAGCAGCTGGTGAACTAGTATTCCCTCGGATCCATTTTGGGAAAGTTAGCCTAAGGTATATACTTAAAGACTTGGGTTGTAGCACTAACCGGCCTTCCCACCCACCCCCACCCATGAATTTCCCTTTCTAACCAGGACTTGGTGAAGACTAAAATTATTTCAATCCCTTTAATCAAGGTGAAATGGAAGCAGTAAAAGGGAGATGGGGATCTGTAAGTAGAAATTCTGCCTTGAATCCACTGAGTCAGAAAGCCAACCTTGTCTCTTTAGAGCATTTACGGCTCGTTCCTCTTTCCTCAAGAATTAGGATGACTTAGCAGTCAAAACCTTTCCACAGAGTAGGACAACTTGCTGAAGTAGAAGAGAACCATCATCTAACTACTGGGACTGGTGTCAGGACTTTGGCCAAGAGAAAGAAGATACAGAATTAGAAATGTTTTGTTGTTGTTGTTGTTGTTATTAAGGGGGGGATGCATGAAATAGATAAAGGAGATTAAGAATACACTTATCTTGATGAGCACTGAATAATGGAAAGAATTGTTGAATCATTATATTGTACACTTGAAACTAATATAACACTGTATATTAATTATATTTCAAAAAAACAAATTAAAAAAAAAGAAGTCTGGGGGTGCCTGGGTGTCTCAGTCGGCAGAGCGTGTGGGACTCTTGTTCTTGATCTTGGCGTCGTGAGTTCCAGCCCTATGTTGGGTATAGAGATGACTTAAAGATAAAATCTTTCAAAAAAAAAAAAGTCTGTTCCTTTCCACTTTCCCACAAACCTTCTCAAATGCTACCCTTTTGAGACCTTTCCCCCCACCTTCATTATTGCTTGGATACAGTTCATCATCTGATTTCATTTCCAAATGTTGAAAGGATTTTCGGTAGAGTAGAGGAGTGATAAACAAGGGACAGGATGTCCATTTTCTTTGGACTCTCCCAAAATAATAGTCATTAACTTCTTTACCTATTAACAAAAACGCTTAGTTGGGTCATCTTGGGCAAATCATTAATACTCTTGGAGGCTCCATTTCCCTGTCTTTAAAATAGAATGGCTAAAAATACTCACTTTACAGGGCTATACGAATGGAATGAGATCATGTAGCAAAGTCCTTGGCCCTGGCATATAGTTAAGTAAGGTCTCAATGCTGGTAAAACTGCTATGTTTATGATTCATAATAATGAAGCAGATTTTCTGCCTCTTAGTATTTGGCCACCCACAATGCTCAGGAGGACCCCTGCTGCTTCCAGATGTGGCTGAGACGGTAGCTCGGGCAGGACTGGGGCAAACACACAGCGGACAGCGGCTGCAACCCGCCAGCCTGGGGACTCACTCACCTCCCCAGGCTTCCTTTTCTTCTTTTTCCTAATTTTTAAAAAAGATTTTATTTATTTATTTGAGAGGGAGAGAACAAGCAGGGGTGGGAGGAGGGACAGAAGGAACGGGAGAAGCAGACTCCCCACTGAGCAGGGAGCCCCATGCAGGGCTTGATCCCAGGGCTCTGAGTTCACGACCGGAGCAGAAGGCAGATGCTTAACCCACTGTGCCACCCAGGCAAACCAGCCCCCTCCCGGTTTCCTTTTCCATCATTTAAATTTTAGTCAAGAAAGCAGCAGAGACCACCAAATTAACAACTTATCCAATATTCAGTTCTGTGGGATTCACTACTCCCTTTTCAATCAGACTTGATCCCTAGGGTAATTTCTAAACACCGTTTTATTATATATATATAGAGAGAGATAGATATATATATCTATAGATAGATAGATAGATAGGTAGATAGACAGATAGATGGATAGATAGATAGATAGATATTTAGTCTTGATTAGCTGGCTCACTTGGCCGCTCGTGGTTAATATTTGGATAGCATGACAATATGAAGAGTAAAGGGACCCGCGATGGTCAGAACTGACCGCAGCTGTATCTAACAACTAGCCCCACTGTTACGTTTTTACAAAGGGGAATTCCAGGCCTAGAAGGGGGCAGTCACCTGTTGGGGCCTCACAGCAGGTCCGCTGCAGAACTGCAACTGGAATCCCATTCTCTTGGTTGCTTCAGACAGCAGAGTCCTGTTTTAACTCAGTCTTCTTACAGCAATAAGCCAAAAAAAAAAGCAGAAAAATTCAGTTGTAAGAATTGTAATAAATTATCGATGCACTTAGTGTAAATTCACAATGTTGGTATCTCATGGCAGGGCCCCTTCTAAATGTATTGGACCAAATAGTACTACTTTAACAAAACAAAACTTAAACCGACCAATACCAGTCATCAGAAGGAACATCCAGAAGTAGAGCTTGCCTCAGGAGCCCTTGGGGTGGTGGTCTCTTAACCAGAGGCCTACAGCTGTCCTTACATGGTGGTGTGAGAAGCCCCAGCTCTCACACCACCTCCTGTTGAACACTTTGCCTTAAAAGCTCTCCCTGATGGGACTTCACGCAATGGAGACATGGGAGGGGAGGAATTTCAGTCTTTACCTAAGTAGTTAAGGGAAGCAAAAGAACAGTGACTCTCTCTTCCCAGAAAGCATCCAGAGCCCTTCTCCTCAGAGGTGGTGTAGCTTCTCCAGGGCACTTCCAAGAATCAGGGACTGGATCCGCACAGCCCCAGGAACCACACAGCGGTCTCTCTTTCCCTCTAGCCCTGCACCTCTGCCTTCCATTTCTCCTGTCCTCTCAGCTTCTTTCATCAAACCCTAGCATTCCTGGGGTGCCTGGGTGGCTCAGTTGGTTCACTGTCTGACTCTTGAGTTCAGCTCAGGTCATGACCTCAGGGTTGTGAGATCGAGCCCCACCTAGGGCTCCACACTTGGCCTAGAGTTTGCTTGAGATTCTCTCTCTCTCCCTCTCCCATGCCCCTTCCCCTGCTCCAGTGCACGAGGTCTCTCTCTCTCTCAAATAAATAAATAAATAAAATCTTAAAAACCAAACAAACCCAAACCCTAGCCTTCCTTTGCATTTTTCTCGATTGATCCTGGTGGCTCCTTAAACTCAGATCCTAAATTATTCTTTCTTTGAGGGAAAAGAGGACTTAATTTTCAAACCACCCAGGCAGTGAGGAGAAACATTTACATTCAATTCTTGCAGAGAGCAAAGAAAGGCAAGAAACGCAAACCAATTAGTTTTCATGTTAAGATCATCTGAATATTTATATTCTGTCCTGATTGTAAATGTGAGGAAGGTGGAGGGGGGCACAAAACTCTAATCTAAATTCTCCACTACCAAAACTAGCTCTCTGCTCTCAGTTTCTGATATCTTTGAGAGAGTTAAAAACCCTCACCTTGTGTAATCTTTAGTTTCTTCCTTCCAGTATTGCTTTGTAGGCTTATTGAGTCCAGCTCTTGGGAGCTTATAGCAGGCATGAAAAATGGGGAAATGGGACATGGATGAGTAGTGTCTAGGAGAAGACAATAACCAGAGCATCTTCTCCAAAATGGGGATAATGATAAGATCTACCGCACGGCATCACCATGAAGACCAAAAGGAGATACTTGGTATGAACTATTTACCACAGCCCTTGGCACACAAAAGTGTCCAGTAAATGTCTACTCTTATTAAATTTTTATAAGAAAAGTTTCTCCAGAAACTAACCATTATGGTTCCTCCCTGCAGTGAGGAATCTAACCTCCATAGTACATTCCCTCCCTGGTGACACTTTGCACTTGGCATTATCAGAAGAGAAACATATCAGTTAATCCCTGTGCCTTGGTTCCACCAGCTATGCTTTTAAAATGAAATTAAAACAGAGAATCTCTTCCATTCACTTCATAAGGACCTATTTTTAACCAAGTATTACTCCAGGCCCAGGGGTAGAACCAAAAGGAAAACATAAGCAAAATTCTTGAGATCAAGAAGCACAATGCCACTAGAAAGTGAATAATGCTTAAGTTCTGTTTTTTTCTTTTTTGGGGGGTATGCAGATTGACGTTGACTTTTCCCTTTTCTTACATGTCATTTATATTTATATTCAGCAAAACTCCTGGAAAAGTATTACTTATAAACCTCGCCTCTCTAATGAGTCTTGCCAAGAGTATGGCTTCCTGTCCTTTGACTGATTTACAAGGTAATTGCCAAATGCTGATTTATATTGTTCCTGTTCCCCAAATGATCATATCCAAATGGAATTAGCCTGAGCTATAAGGTTCCTGCCCCATTAGACATTTCCAAAAAATGTTTTCTTAGTAAAAACTTGAATTAGACAACCATCTCCAAAATATATTACTACAGTAAGAAGACCACACAAATAAAACTTCTTCAGTTTCATTGAGCACTTAGATATTCTTCAGGAGATATATATGTATGAACACTATATAAGGTACTGTGTAAAGCACTATGTAAAATTTAGCTATTTTATTCAATGCTCATTGTCAATGTAAATGAGAATAATTATGAGGAAATATATCTCCAAACACTTATCCATGGTCATAGTGCCATGGCAGGAAGCTCCAAAAGAAAAAGAAATAAATAAATTCCATGAGTTGTTTCTAGAAAAAAATCCTTACCATACAATTACATATTTTGAGGAAGAAAGAAGGAAGGTCATCAGAGAACCCAGTTGGGGCCTACACAGAATATTCGATTGAGTTCTGATTTTGAAAACAAATGTAGAAAAGAGGGGCGTTAAAGAAAAATCACACTGGACAAGATGAACAGACAGAAGTTGATTTTATTCCAATACCATTCCCAGCAACGGAAAACTTGTAATTGAATGCTGTGTGTAGACCTCAACGGAGTTCTCTGAACACAGAGCAAATCTGGATACCCAGCTCCTATGAGAAAAAAGCTGGAGAGTCTTTAGGAATTGCAGTGGAGGAGCACGGGGTGGGGGGCATGGGTAGGCTATCTGAGTTTGCTCATTGGCCTTACCCAAAGGAAAAATAAACTTTTTCATACCTTCATGACAGGGGATAGTTTTGTAATCTGGAGCAAGCTGAAGTTAAGCTCCTACCCTCCCAAGGAAACTGGGACACAGGGGCTCTATCTTCCTTAATAACTACATTTCAGAGAGATGATTCTCAAGTCCTGGAACGACATTCTTGGGTGTGAGACTAGCAAGTGGCTTCCTATATTTATACCTCAAGGAAGCAGGGAAAGAATTTGGGATCACAAGTTTTCTAAAGCAAGTACTCCAAGGAAAGGGAGGTCAGGGGCCTACAACCAGGAAGAAGCCTGTCCAAAGTTAAGTCGAGGGGAATATCAAGCTCCTCTTGATCAAGGACTGTTCTTTTGAACTTATGCAAACGCTTGTCACTGTGAGAATAGTGTCAGAGAGGCTAAATCCCTGAGAGAAACAACCTATGTCCTCTACAGTTAAGACAGCTAATATATTGGAAAAGCTTTTGACAAGTTGCAATAGGAAAAGGGTAAAGTCCTGAATTAGATTTGAAAAAATAAACCCATTTTCCAGAAGGTAGACATTTTACTTAGCATCATTTTAGGTAAATAAAACTTAATGTTTCAATGGACTGGAATTCACTGTAAGCCAAGAGTTTTACTTGGCTTCTTAAAATAACTAAATCCACACTAAGTAAATGGAGGTATAATGTGAAACCTATTCCAAACTGTAGTTGAATTATGTGGCCACAAGTGAAGTGGCCTCAGATCCTGGGAGAGGCAGGAGTGCTGGAGTTCTTACAAATGGAATGAGCAAAATCATAGAAAGAAAAACGCTGTGTTTCATGTTCTAAACTTCTCCATTGGTGCCGTAGACTCACTGGTAGCCTTCATTCAAGAAATGATTACTGAGTGGGTAGTATGCCCGACACACTTCTTGGTTTTCTGACTTAAGTTCTCATGGTGCTTGCATTTATTGGGTGGACTCAAACAATAAAACAAGTATACAAATATATATCAAACGGTTCTAAGTGCTAAAAATAAACACAATGTGGAATAAGGAAGAAGGACAGAGGTAGAAAATGATGGGGAGGGGGCAGAACCCACCGGGCTTGTTCTCCACAAAAACAAATTCATCCAGGCTGGATGTTCATGCCACCTTCATCACAATGAACTGGTTCATATTGTTTGTCTTTCTGACAAATGAATTTTTGCCATAATAGAAAGTGTAGTAAGCATACAGGTAATTGATAAGATAATTCAAAAGTGACTGAAAGTGTGCCATATAGCCCTAAAAATAGATGAAGACTTATACACATTCCAAAACAAGAGCAGCGACTTTTTTCTCTTGTAATGCTGAATCCTACCAATTTATATCAAATACTTTGTGGATTTGCCTTAAATGCTGCCTGTTTCCTTTGGAAATCATCATTTCTAAAAGCTGAATTTCTTGGGGCGCCTGGGTGGCTCAGTCGGTTAAGCATCTGCCTTCTGCTCAGGTCATGATCTCAGGGTCCTGGGATTGAGCCCCACGTTAAGCTCCCTGCTCAGTGGGAAGCCTGCTTCTCCCTCTCCCTCTGCTGCTCCCCCCTGCTTGTGTTCTCTCTCTCTCAAATAAATAAATAAAATCTTTAAGTAAATAAATAAATAAATACTGAATTTCTTTGCATAAAAATAAAAACTCTAGGGTGCCTGGGTGGCTCAGATGGTTAAGCGTCTGCCTTCGGCTCAGGTCATGATCCCAGGGTCCTGGGATCGAGTCCCGCATTGGGCTCCCTGCTCCTTGGGAGCCTGCTTCTCCCTCTGCTTCTCTCTCTCTCTCTCTCTCCCTCCCTCATGAATAAATAAATAAAATATTTTTAAAAATAAAATAAAAAATAAAAAAATAAAAACTCTACTCATTGCTTAGAATTATCTAGGAGTTTTCCTTCGAAATAACAAAAACAACCATGTTCATCTATTAGTATACAGTGTACTCATTTTTACTTTTGTGACTACATAGTACATCACATTTTGAAACTACTTTTCTAGTTATTAATTCATTTAATCCTCACAACAATCTTATAAAAATTATTATCCCAATTTTATAAAGGAAATAAGTGAAGGTCATTGAGGATGGTGCCCGGAGTCTTACATCTAGCAAATGTCCAAGCTACTAATAGAAAAACAGGAGAAATCTGGGGCACCTAGGTGGCTCAGTTGTTAAATGGCTGCCTTTAGCTCAGGTCATGATCCCAGGGTCCTGGGATCGAGCCCCGCATCGGGCTCCCTGCTCAGAGGGAAGCCTGCTTCTCCCTCTTCCATTCCCCCTGCTTGTGTTCCCTCTCTCACTGTGTCTCTCTCTGTCAAATAAATAAATAAATAAATAAATAAATAAATAAATAAATAAATAAATAAATAAATAAATGAATAAATAAATAAAAAAGAAAGAAAGAAAGAAAGAAAAACAGGAGAAATCATTTACAGTCTTGGCTTTAGGGAGGCCTCTACCTTAACAGAGTTTTCTTTCCTAATTTAGAAATTAGGAGTTTAGACTCGGTGAGATTTAGGTCTTTTTTAGCTCAAAGTTTATAGTTTTGTTTTGGTGGGTTTTGTAATTACAACCTCAACTCCGTGTCCATATGGTACATTATGGGGTAATATATTTGCATTATTAAAAGGGTTATGAAGGCAAAGTTGTTTATCAAAAGAAAAACCCAACTTTCATGTTTCCCTCGTGTGAAATTAAGAAGGTGGATGAGAATATATCTAAGATGTTTTCCTGTTCTGTTATTCTACAGAGTTTTTCTAGAACTGTAGTTTTTGTAAAATTTTGTTGTTTTTTTTTATTGTACGGTCTTTTTGTTTTTCTCGTCTCTTTCTACCATAAATATGCTTACCAATACTTGGGGCATTTTTTCTGTAAATTCACAAGAAAATCTGTTTGCCTTCCCTAAAGACACATGCACAGAAAACCTCAGAGGCTCAGAAGCAGCCAATCTGAGCCCACCCAACTAGCAATGAACTGGAAACTGGGCAGGGTGATTTAAACATAGCTGATTCAAAAATATTAAAGTATTCCTTTCCCAACCTCAAGTGACATTTCATTCATTTCACTGAAAATTTATCTCCCATCCGAGGACTCAAATGAAACCACGTTGAAAGGTTTATGCTCTATGGAAAACGTTGTACCTACACTGCGTGTACCTTGAGGAACTTGGCAAAATTTCCCCACCCTTCTGCACTGAGAATGCACTCTGTGGTGGCATTATAAAACCAGGGTAATTGCTCAAAATCCATCTCCTTCCCTTACGTAAATGATGTAACAACCCACTTCCAAATGTAAGAATCAGATTTATAGTACACAGCTAAAGAAACAAGGCAAAAAGGAAAGAAGACACTCTACAACTCCGCTGAACACTGTACAGCTCTACAGATGGAGCAAACCGTGAAGGAGGCACTGATGGTCTGTAAAGGTCTCTGGGCTCCTGCAGGCTTATCCATCCCTTGGCTGCCCACTACCTCCCAGCTTCTGCCCAGCAGCCGGGAAGCAGTATTTCCTCAACCTGCCCCTGTCTACAGCCCTCTACCCCTCACTCTCACCCCCACGTGTGCAAGTAAGCAGCCCAGCCATGCTGGTATGGCTTTTGCTGTCCCTTCCATCACTATCCCTTTTCCCTTATCTTAGGAACACTCCCAATCAGCTTAGGTAGGAGTTTCTCGACTGTAATTAATCAAGTATTTGATTCAACTAGCATAATGATTTAAAAGCCAGGTTTTGGAATTAGACCAACTACTCTACCACTTACTGTCTGACATTAAGTACCTCACTTAACCTCTCTAAGCCTTCCTTTTTTCATCTGGAAAATGAGGATAGTATTACCTTCTTCACTGTTTTTTTTTATTTTTATTTTTTTAATTAACATATGTATTATTTGTTTCATGTTTTTTTTTAGTACAGTTTCTGCCCAATAAACACAGCCATTGTTTTTGTTGCTATCACATCAAAGAGAGAAAATCCTTCCAGAAGAATATAATTTGGGTGAAAAAACAATTTTCAGTTGGACAATGTCTTGGCAAAAAAAAAAAATGTTTATATTATACTGGATTGGGTATTAGCAGATGGGACCTGGTCCCATCCTCTCATTATGTAAGCTTAGACAAGCCCCTTACTCTCCCAGACAGTATAATAAACTATCATTTAGCTTTAAGCTTTCTCCGGTTGTCAATTTCTTCTCAGGTTCCAAATTCATCAATTATTGCCCGCTGTGTGGGAACGGAGATGGGTGTTTACACCGTTTTTCTTTGCCAGCTAGTGCAATGTTAAACGTTGTCAGTAGAGGGCGCCAGAAAGACATAGCCGAAGGAAGGGATTTTTTCCTCCTGGTTAAGCTGTGCTTGCTCAGCAAGTTTCTGCAGCAACACTGCTCCTCTAGCACCCAGCTCAGGCAGCAAGCACAACTTCCCCAGTATGTGGCTCCTGCAGTGAACAATGGGCAGGAGAACCTAGTGGGCAGCAGCTTCCTCCAGCATCCCTTCACCAACACAATTTTGTACTATGATGCCTCGGGTAGGACCCTTTCTGTGAACTGACTTTCCCTAGCCCCTAGACGGTGGATTTCCTGCAAGTTCAGAGGGCCGATTCCCAGCAAGTTCCACCAGTGAGACACCACAGCAATTTCTCTATCATTCTGTAAGCCACAGCAGAACCTTGTCTAACAGGATCTGGATCTCAGCCCTTGGGTTAGGGGGAAGATCTCCCTTGGGTGTCCAAACTCAGCCCTAGAGGTGCTATCTGGTCCTTATATGTGCTATCTCTGTATTCTTTGGAACTCTGTACTTCTTCCTCATCAAACCCTCATTACTCCAATTCCATTACAGTTGATAGTTCTTTAGATTACATTTTCCCTATCCAATATGTGTGGTTTCTGTCTTCTGGTCGGTCACTGACTGATAACACAGCTCTAAGACTTTGAGACCCAGAAATACTGATTTCAGAGGTGATGTTGTTAGGAAAGGGATCTTCTAATCTCACTGGTAAGCCTCCCAGAGTGGCATTATTTCTGAAGATAGATGTTAGTAGAGATTAACAAGGCCTTTGGAAGAAAACTACCTTTGAAGAACAGATAAACCTTCACTTAGGATGCAAAAAAAAAAAAAAAGAAAGATAAGCCTTGTAGAGTCCAGGATCATCTAAATAATCAAGAGGGGCATTCAAAACTTTGATTTGGATTTGCATCATTAGGAGTTAGCTAAACTGTGAAGTTAAGGGCACAGTCCTCCAGAATGCCAACTTCGCCCAAGACTTCTGGCACCACGTACAAGTTTGGGAGTTCCAAAACCACACTTGGGTTTTGTAATTCACTAGAAAGCTCACAGAACTCACTTATACTTAAAATCACATGTATTACAGGAAAAGGATACAAACTAGAACCAGCTAAAGGAAGAGATGCATAGGGCAAAGTCTAGGAAGCCCAAATATGGAGCTTCTAGTCATCCCTCCCACCACCCCATTCCATGGAGTCAGGAACAGATAGTGTTACTTCCTCTGAGCCATGAGACAATATGCATGAGTACTGCCAACCAGGGTGGCTTACCTGTGCTTTGGTGGTCAGAATTTTTTATTGGGATTCATTACACAGGCACGATTGATTGAATCATTATTCATGTGGTTGAATTCAATCTCTAGTACCTGCTCCCTCCCTGGAGATTGAGCTAATATCACATGACCAGAAGGGCCCGCCATGAGCCACCTTGGTAGCAGGTAGCATAAATTATCAGGTGAGGTCCCAAGGGCCCATCATGAATAACAAAGATACTCCTATCACTCAGGAAATAATGAAGGTTCTAGGGCGACTGGGTGGCTCAGTTGGTTAAGCGACTGCCTTCAGCTCAGGTCATGATCCTGGAGTCCCAAGATCGAGTCCCACATTGGGCTCCCTGCTCAGTGGGGAGTCTGCTTCTCCCTCTAACCCTCCCCCCTCTCATGCTCTCTCTCTATCTCATTCTCTCTCAAATAAATAAATAAAATCTTAAAAAAAAAAAGGAAATAATGAAGGTTTTAGAGGTTACCCCCTCTGGAATCTAGAACAAAGGCTGAACGTCTCTTCGGGCAGGTCAAATTCCCGACTACGCATGCACCAAATACGGTGGAAAGCTGAAGTAAAAGAAAGTACAGTCATCGTTACACTAAAGCCAGATTTTATTGGAAACAAAAAATAATCGCTTATTTAAGGTCAGTCTCATTGAAAGGATAATAGATTGCGTATAAAAAGGAAGAGGCAGCAGCAAAATGTTACAGGATTTGCTATCTCACCATTTTTTACCTGTTCTTTTAGCTTCAGGACCCAGGGTTTCATACAAGGGCATGAAAAATGGATTTAGAGGTGAAATTAGTCACATTAAATCCCCATTTTCTTCTTTTTGCATAATAACATTTTCATCTGTATATAGTAGCATGCTTCCTCTCATTGTAGATTTGCCTCCCCAGGCATTCTGAAAGCTGGAAAAAATCATTCTTGGCCTCTTTCATGCCTCCCAACCTCAGGAAGGGTTAGTATATCAGAATGTCAGTGCCCCATTAAATTCTGTGGTCATGTGCTTCTTTTGTCCTCTCTCTCTTTTTTTTTAATTTATATTTTTTAAAGATTTTATTTATTTATTTGACAGAGAGAGACACAGCGAGAGAGGGAACACAAGCAGGGGGAGAGGGAGAGGGAGAAGCAGGCTTCCCGCCGAGCAGGGACCCCGATGCGGGGCTCGATCCCAGGACCCTGGGATCATCACCTGAGCCGAAGGCAGACGCTTAACGACTGAGCCACCCAGGTGCCCCTGTCCTCTCTCTTCTTGTTCTAAATGGCTTTGTATGCTAAATGATTAGATCACAGTTTTACATTTGTACATACTCAATTACATCAGGCGTGGCTCCAGGGAATTTCAAAATGTTATTATATATAGTGAATGGGCAGAACACCATTCAAACTCTTTGAAATAGACATAAAATTTTATTTCCATGCTTGCCTTCTTATTACATTTGCTCCAGCTAAACTGTATGTGGTAAAAGGCAAAACGAAATAAAGGTGAGTCAGTCAAGGAAAGCAGATTGGATACCCATAAATCCATGGTAACCAACCTTGATATACAGTCAACACTGACAGTCTATCCTCCTACATTTGTGTGGTCCACTTCTTCTATTATTTTGACCTAAACCTCAAATCTTAACTCTCCTTTCTCTTTCTCAAAATTAAGCAGATGATGCCATTATTTACTTTACAGAGAAAATACAAGATTTATGTATTCGAACTCGCCTTGTGTACCAAAGTCAGCTAACAATGTTTCTCCTTGGTTAGAGAAGATGTGCAACCCCTTTGCCCATCCAAGGGCAGTACCTCCTTATATGTTTTCTTTCTTTTTTTTTAAAGATTTTTATTTATTTATTTGAGAGAGAGAGAATGAGAGATAACATGAGAGGGAAGAAGGTCAGAGGAAGAAGCAGACTCCCCGCCGAGCAGGGAGCCCGATGTGGGACTCGATCCCGGGACTCCAGGATCATGACCTGAGCCGAAGGCAGTCGCTTAACCAACTGAGCCACCCAGGCGTCCCCTCCTTATAGGTTTTCAATCTTACCATCTTCACTCTTCTCTGGAAAATTGCATCATTGATTCTCCCCCTTATTCTTTTTCTTTCTTATACATTGTGACATCTCTTTGGATTCTTCCATTGGTGTTTAAACATACTCAAGTCTCTTTTATTTAAAAATTGAAATCCTTTCCTCAAATGTGACATCTTGCACCAGTTAGGAGTCTATCTCTCTCTTCACCTTTAAGGCCAAATGTATATAAAGAAATGTTTCAACTCATTTCCAGCTCACTCTTCTAGCTACACCAGTCTGGAGTTTGGACTCCATCATTGCATAGAAACAGGTCTCACAAAGGGCCCTCAAAACCTGTTGTTGCTAAATCCAGTGAATATTTGTAGGTCTCTTTTAACTTAACTTCTCAGCATTATTTGACTCTGCTGACTACTCCTTTCTTCTTGGAACACTTGCTTGCTCATTATTATAGGATCTAGTACCCTCTTGATCTAGTTTTGGCTATGGCTGCTCTCTTTAACCTCTTTGCCTTCTTTTCTTAGCCATTTGACATTGACGCTACTAAAAGTTCTATCAGAGACTCAGTTGTAACTTTGCACTGTCTTTCTTGGAACCATCATCTACACTCATGTCTCCATTGCTCTCAAACATAAATGACTCCCAGATCTGTTTCTCCAGCTTGGATAGCTCCTTTGCATTTCCAGTATGAATTTGCAATAGTCAACTTGAAAAATTGTTTCAAAAACTCTTTAGACATAACACATCCAAACCACACTCACGACTCCCCTTCTCTCACCAAAAGCTGTACCCTTCTTGTGATGGTCCATTTCTCATCCATGCAGTTGAACAAAACAGATATTTGGGGCTTATCCTTTCCCATACCGTTTGTATCCAATCCATCACCCAGTTGAGTCAATTTTGCCCCTTAAGACTTAATTAAATATATCTACTTTTCTGTCTCCATGAACAAATCCCAATCCAAGACAACATAATCTCTCTACCAGACATAAAATATCTCCACACATGTATCCCTGTCCATGTGTGTACTTCTTCTTGCTTCCCGCACCCTAATACATTCACCATGCTATAACCAGAATGATCTGATGATGTCACCTCTGCTTAAAACACTTTGGTAGCTGTCTCTTTTTCATAGATATACAGATAGAGATATAGGTACAGATCAAAATCCTTGAGTAGTTTACAGAGGGTACAGATCAAAATCCTTGAGTAGTTTACAAGGCTCTGTTTGTCCTGCCCCCTAGTCATCCCATTTCTCCCCTGCCCTTTGCTTTCTTTGCTTTAGCTACACCGACCATCTTCAATGAATTGAAATGCCTTGCTGCTTCTTGCCTTGTGTTCTGCATGAAATACTCCTACTTTGCTTTACCTCGTAACTCTTTTCGTCAGATACCACTTCACTCATCCCCTCCCCAGAAAGCCTTCCTAATATTCCTGTCTAGATCGAATCTTCTTATTATATGATCTCATGGTAGTATTTACTTTTCCTTTATTTAATGTACCACCTTCATAATGTTATATTTATTTATGAAATAATTTCATTAATCTTTTTTCTTTTTTTTGTTATGTTATGTTAGTCACCATACAGTACATCATTAGTTTTAGATGTAGTGTTCCATGATTCATTGTTTGCATATAACACCCAGTGCTCCATGCAGAATGTGCCCTCCTTAATACCCATCACCGGGCTAACCCATCCCCCACCCCCCTCCCCTCTAGAACCCTCAGTTTGTTTCTCGGAGTCCATAATCTGTTATGGTTCGTCTCCCCCTCCGATTTCCCCCCCTTCATTTTTCCCTTCCTTCTCCTAATGTCCTCCGTGCTATTCCTTATGTTTCACAAATAAGGGAAACCATATGATGATTGGCTTTCTCTGCTGGACTTATTTCACTTAGCATAATCTCCTGCAGTCCCATCCATGTTGATATAAAAGTTGGGTAGTCATCCTTTCTGACGGCTGAGTAATATTCCATTGTATATATGGACCACATCTTCTTTATCCATTCATCTGTTGAAGGGCATCTCGGCTCTTTCCACAGTTTGGCTATTGCGGACCTTGCTGCTATGAACATTGGGGTGCATATGGCCCTTCTTTTCACTATATCTGTATCTTTGGGGGTAAATACCCAGTAGTGCAATTGCTGGGTCATAGAGTAGCTCTATTTTTAATTTTTTGAGGCACCTCCATGCGGTTTTCCAAAGTGGCTGTACCAACTTGCATTCCCACCAACAGTGTAAGAGGGTTCCACTTTCTCCACAAGCTCTCCAACATTTGTTATTTCTTGCCTTGTCAATTTTTGCCATTCTAACTGGTGTAAGGTGGTATCTCAATGTGGTTTTGATTTGATTTTCCCTGATGGCTAATGATGATAACATTTTTTCATGTGTCTCTTAGACATTTGTATGTCTTTTTTTGAGAAGTGTCTGTTCATGTCTTCTGCCCATTTTTTGACTTGATTATTTGTTTTTTTGGATGTTGAGTTATCTTCCCTGCAGGACCATGTACTTACAGAGGACAGGGAACATTTCAATTTATTGTACCCCTAGAATCGAGCATAATGTTTGGTTGTCATTATTTAAGTACATAAATAAATGAAAGAAATTTTACTCATTTTTGAACACAAAATCACTTACAGAGAGCAAACTTTCTGCATTTCAGGATAACATTTAACCACTTATGGGAAGGAGGCATTTTGTAAATTTTGTAAATTTCCCTTATTGGTAAAAATGTGCTCCTCAAGAACTTGGAAAGCCTCAGAGCTGATCCAGAGGTCAACTGGGATTAAACAAAGGGAAGGTCAGGTGGCAGGGAACCAAACCCCTGCCAGGCTCTCTGCTCCACTTGAACCAGATTAACTTCCATTTTTCCTTTATTTACATTGGACTTCCATGGACTCTTTTGTTTGAATAAGTGTCCACTCTTCTTCCCCATCAAAAAGATTTGAAAATGACTGAACTCTGGGCATCTGGGTGGCTCACTTGGTTAAGCGTCTGCCTTCAGCTCAGGTCATGATCCCAGGGTCCTGGGATGGAGCCCCACACTGGGCTCCTTGCTTGGCTGGGAGTCTGCTTCTCCCTCTCCCTCTGACTGCAGCTCCCCCTGCTTGTGCTCTCTTTCTCTCAAATAAATAAATAACATCTTTAAAAAAATGAAAAAAGAATATGACTGAACTAGTAAATTGCAATGGCCAGATAAGAAAATGGAAGTCCACATTAAGTCAGTGAAATAACCGGAAGTTACAGAGGTGGCTAATATACAATCTCTATATTAGAGGAAAAAATAAAGAATCCCCAAGAGGAGGCAGATCTTCTGGAAAAAAATATGTCCCCTAATAACAAAGAGAAACGGTTCCCTTCCCTGGCCTCCTTCCTCCTCATTGGTAGTTTCCATTTCCTCCTGCTGCTTTTATTCCCACAGTATTTGTTACATTAGCAAGAAATGGACTTCACAGGCTGAATGTAAATGTTTCACTATCTGGCTTTGTAAAGGAGAGCCATTCTGGTAACTAAGTTTCCCAGACAATGTTCATTCTGTCATTTGCCAGATGGAGATGGCAGATATTTTTTAATGCCAGAACTCTCCTCAAATAACTAATTGACTCACTCATTTTTGTTTCTGAAGTGAATTTGAAAATATTCAAGCATTACCTCTATATACGGATATATACATATAGATCCATCCCTGCCAAGGAACCCTTAGAAGCAGAAAATGAATTAGAGGCAAAATACATTGTTATCCCTTCTTTGCAAACACCAGAGGGCACTAAATACTGAAAAAGAAGTCAGAAATGTTACAAACCGTACATATATAGATTTTCTCACTAGAGGGAGCAAAGGAAAAGTTACAATAATATACTGTACATACTCTTGAAAAAGTCTATGCAGTGTGTGTGTGTGTGTGTGTGTGTGTATGTATATATATATCTTAAAGTAGTATATATATGTATATATATACAGATAGGGTAATAAATATTTATTTTACTCTAGAGAAACATTTTTTTTTAAAGATTTTATTTATGTATTTGAGAGACAGAGAATGAGAGAGATAGAGAGCATGAGAGGGAAGAGGGTCAGAGGGAGAAGCAGACTCCCTGCTGAGCAGGGAGCCCGATGTGGGACCCGATCCGGGGACTCCAGGATCATGACCTGAGCCGAAGGCAGTCGCTTTAACCAACTGAGCCACCCAGGCGCCCACTCTAGAGAAACATATTACTATCAGGAGAATTATAATAAAAACCAACCAGCAAAGATAATCTCTTCCTCAGGAATCGAAGTGATGGAAAACCTGTATCTGTATCAGATACATCCTTGCTACCCTCTCCCCGTCTCTGTTTCTCTCCTTCTCTCCCCTTCCCCTCCTTCTGTACTTATGCCTCTGTTTCTATCTCCATCTCCAGCTATAGGACTATCAATATGTTTATCAATATATGTCTTTATGTCACATAAAGCAAACAGTGAGAACTATAGCTTCTCAATAGAGAAGTGAGTAAAACATAAAAACAGAATTCACAGAAGTAACATAGCAAAAAAAAATACAAGGAAAAAAGTTCATCTAGTAAAAAGCCATAAAAGATAAAACAAAAAAAAACCCGATAGTGTTAAAAGCTAGTAAGCATATAATGTAATAGGCACTTTCATATACCACTGGCAAGAGTATTACATTGTTTAAAAAAAATTCCAGAAAGTAACGTGGTGATCATATGTGTAGACAGATAAATAGGGAGATCTTTTTAACCTGAAAAACTTCACTTCTTTAAAGCTTCCTTAAGAAAATAATAAGAGATAAGTAAAATATAAATATACAGAGGCATTTGCCAGAGCAATATAATAGTAACAAAGTAGAAGTAAACTTAACGTCTTGTAATAAAGAAAATGTTATAATAAATTACTATTAGAGCCAGATGATAATATGCTTTCATTAAAATATAGGTCTTCAAAATTATTCAATGACATTTGATAAAATCATAATATAATGTTAAATTAAAAAACAGAAAATATAATTATTTACCCAGTATGTTTCCAACACATTTTTAAATATTTCTTTATTAATGGTGGTTAGATATATGCAGTAGGATTACAGATACTTCTAATTTTCTTCCTAAACTTTTCATACTTTCTTAATGTTCTAGACTGGGTAACATACCAATTAGAGAAAGGAATGCTCTTAACTTGTATTTTGAGAAAAACACAAAATTTCCAAAAAGATGCAAGAATAGTAAAAACAGATTTTATTAGGCTAGGTTTAAAGAGCTGAAAATAGTTAAAACATGTATTGCCAACTCTCTGTCTATCTATCCAACCATCCATCCATCCACACACACATATGGGTAGTATGTGAGAGTACTTATTTTGCAATGAACTTACCAGTATTGAATAATATAACTTGTTTTTGTTTTATATTACCTTGTTTGGTTATTGTTGAAGCTGAAAATATGTCTTATGATATTTTTGGCCATTAGTAATTCTATTACTGCAGTGAATTTTCTACTGTATAATTACAGGCCATATTCAAATTTTACCTCTATACCAAAAATTTCCATTTCAGAATTTTTTTCTTCAATCAGGAAACCAATTCAGGATTACACAATGCATTTACTTGCAATATTTCCTTAGTCCCTTTTAATCTGGAACAGTTGTTCAGGCTTTCTTTGTCCCTGGCAACCCTTGACTTTTTTTGAAGACAACAAACCAGTTATTTTGTAGGATATCTCTCAACAAATTGTGAGTATATTTTTTTCTTATAATCCAGTTCAGGTTGTACATTTTTGTCTGGGATAACAATGAAATAATGTTTCCTTCTCAATGACTCACATCAGATGTCCCATCCTTGGTGATTAATAACTAATTTCTGGAAAGATGCTTTAAGATAATGTGCAAATCCTGTATCTCATCCAAATCTACACTATAGTTTTATCGTCCTTTGGTGATCCATGCCTGAATCAATTATTACTAAGTTAATCACAAGATGGTGATTTTTTAATACCATCATTCGTTTTACTTTTAATAGTTTTCTTCTTCTATTATAAAAAGTTGTCCTTTCTCTTCATATATATTAGCAGTATAGGCATATGGATTCTTTTTTTAATCAATGAGTTATAATCCATTACTACTATTTTTAATTTTGGTTTTCCAATTGTGCCAGATTTGACCACTGAAAGCCCTTCAGGACAGCCCTTTGTCTTAGTGACATGCTCCCATCAGTTTTTTTTTTTTTTTTCAGCATTTCCTTACTTTGTGGCACCACAAAATGTTCCAAACTCATCTTGTACTTTTTCCGTCTCAACCATGGAAAATTCCAATCCAGCAGTACGGGGTTCTTTGTAAACTTCTTCTCTTCCATATTTGTATCTCAGTTCTGTAAGAGTGAAAAGCCTGACTCTGAACATCACCAGTGTCTTTACTCGTTCACTCAGTATTACAATACACAGAAAATAGTTTCAGATTTGCTATACTCATACTACTGTGAAAACTACCAAGTAGAGTGAAAGCTTCGTTAACCATTCTTTTTGTGTTTAGAATAAAGATATAGCTCAAAAGTTTTTTGAGGTTTAAAAATATTTTTAAAAGTTATTTGGTAGTCCTTTTACCTTCTTCATTGTGGTTATGTTATTTGAAAAAAATATTTTTTTACAAAGAAATTATATTTGGTTAAGGTTAGCTTACTTGAAAAAGTTAAATCGGGGGGGGTGGTGCCTAGGTGTTTCAGTGGTTAAGTGTCTGCCTTCAGCTCAGGTCATGTTCTCAGGGTCCTGGGATCAAGCCTGCATCTGGCTCCCTGCTCACGGGGGAGTCTGCTTCTCCCTCTCCTGCTCCCCCTGCTTGTGCTCTCTCTCTCTCTTTCAAATAAGTAAATTTTTTTAAAAAAAATTTAAATGGAAGGTTCTTATGGGTTTATTAATGCATTTGCATTCAATGCCAATTTAGAAATATTTTCATTTATTTCATTTTTGCAATGTTTATTTTTGAGGATGAAAACCATCATATAACCTAAAGTATAAAATAAATATCAATGAGCCCATACTGATACAAGTAAATAATTGAATAAGTAAACAGGGAACAAGAGATGAATCTTGCATGTAGAAGAATTCCAAATAATTTATGGAGTTATTTTGTCCTCAAGGAGGCAGAGCATAACTCTTTATTCTCTAAGTGTGGGCTGTGCATTGTGACTTCCTTCCACAGAGTACAATATAAAAAGGAGGTAAAAAAAAAAAAGTGACTTTACTTACACCAAAGGAATCTACCAAATACTACCTCATCCAATTAATCAAGGTGAACCTCACCAGTGATAAGTCATGTTGATTGTATTTACCCTTGATATGATGGGATGAAATTGGCACTTTACCTCTGGTCTTCCTGTCCAAAATACATTACCCCAGTCTAATCATGAGAAAAACATCAGACAAATCCCAGTTGAGTGACATTCTACAAAATATCTGACCAGTACTCTTTAAAATTGTCAAAGTCATCAGAAATAAGGAATGAATGAGAAAATATCACAGCCAAAGGAGCCTATGACCTACTAATGTAATGTGATATCTTGGTGGGATCTTGCAACAGAAATAGGACATTAAGTAAAAAGTAGGGAAACTTGAACAAATATGAATGTTAGTTAATGACAGTATATTAATTTTGGTTTATTAATGTAACAAATGTACTATACTATTGTAAGGCATTAATAATAAGTAAAACTGGTTATAGGGTACATGGAAACTCTCCCTGCTACCTTTGTAATTTTTCTGTAAGTCTAAAACTATTTTATTGTATTTAATTTTTTAAGATTTTATTTATTTATTTGACAGAGAGAGAGACACAGCGAGAGAGGGAACACCAGCAGGGGGAGAGGGAGAGGGAGAAGCAGACTCCCCGCCGAGCAGGGAGCCTGATGCGGGGCTCGATCCCAGGACCCTGGGATCGTGATCTGAGCCGAAGGCAGACGCTTAACGACTGAGCCACCCAGGCGCCCCCAGTCTAAAACTATTTTAAAATAAATATTCTATTTTAAAAGTCAATACACAATATTTGGAAAATGCAAAGCGTATGGAGGGGAAAACTTAAATCATCTTTCCCATATTTCCTGCATAAATACCTTTAATATTTTTAACATATTTCTCTCTCTTTCTCTTTCTTCCCCCTTTCCTCATTCTCTTCTTTCCTTCCTCCTAATTCATCCTTATCCCTCTAGTTCTCTCTCCATTTCTTTTTTTTCTTTTTAAAATTTTTTTATTGTTATGTTAATCACCATATATTACATCATTTGTTTTTGATCTCTCCATTTCTTTCAACAGTTTTAGTACACTCCTTTTTCTCTCTCTTACATGCACTGACTCTCTTTGGGTAAGTATGCGTCCCAAAATCAAACAGATGTGAAATTTTAACTGACTCTTGAAAATCTCAACCAAATTGAGAATATAGCACTAGAAAGCAGACAGAAGAATTGGTGAAGAGATGTCCTTAAAGAGAGCTGTTTCTACCCTGTTAGTCCTCACTCCACATCACCCCAGGCATTGGATAAACCTTTATCTGAAGCTTATTGAGACAGGGTAATATTTTATAGGACCACCCCTAAGATTTAAAATGTGTTTACGCAGTTGAGAAAAACCTGAGGACCAGTAACTGGTTTATTTCTGAGAATACCAACATAGGCTATGGCAGCAAAGCCCTAGAGGGAGCTTTGCTATCTACATTGGAATAGACCTGAACTCTCAGACTTTGTTGAAGCAAGGGAGATGAGAGAGTGTTCCATGACCCAGATGTGAAGCATGCAGGAGCAAGAGGCAGTATTGGGTTATCTTAGGTACTCTCCAGCAAAGCTGTCTAGAAGAGCAAAGGAGCCCTAGCTGCAAGAAGCTGGCTTTAGCCAATAGATTCCTGAGCTCTAAGGAAATGAACTATAAGCAACCACTTGGAATTATGGAGCATCAACCCAGGTCAAGGGAACTGATGAAGAGAGGTGCTCGTTGGTGGTGACTGCTAAGGATCCGATAACATTCGAAAGCGTCTGAGATCACAAGGCCATTCAGCCTAGTCAGGAAGCCTCTGTACTTGTCATGGGCTGGATGGCTGTCTGTGTCCCCAAAATTCATATGCTGAAGCCTTAATCCCCAATGTGACTGTATATGGAGGTAAGGTTCTTTGGGGGTAATTAGGTTCAGAGATAAGGTATTTATTTAAGGAAATAAGTTAAAATAAGGCTGATAAGTGGGCCCCAATCCAATATTATTAGTATCTTTAAAAGAAGAAGAAATTTGAATACACAGAGACACATCACCAAGGGGTGACCATGTGAAGATACAGGAAAAGATGATCATGCGCAAGCCTCAGGAGAAACTGAACTGAATGGGAACTGCGGATACCTTGATCTTGGACTTCTAGCCTCCCGAACTTGGAGAAGATAAATTTCTGTTAAGTCACCCCAACAGCGGTATTTTGTTATGGCAGCCTTAGCAAATGAATGCAATATCACCCATATATCTCTAACATATCACACTTAATTTCCCTTCCTAGTCTCTGTTTCTGACCCAGGAGTCATTCCTCAAACCTAATTCATTCTCCTTCTCAGTTACTGTTCTTGGCTTCTTTCCTTAGTTGTAATTGGCATCTCTTCTATATTAGGCCTGCTTTTAGCTTCTATGGGTACAAAATCGATCTAAATGGGTGCTGGCCCTTTTCTTGAGATCTCTTTCAGAGGGCTAATGGACCACCAAATCCCATCCTTTCTCTTCTCAACCCAAATCCTGTGGTTGATTTGAACCAAAGCCTGGAAACTATACCTTATAAACTTCTCATCAACGACTATCTCACCAAGATTTGGAGACATGAACTGCTTTCCTCTAGGTGGGCACTGGAAATAGTAACAAGTGACACTAATGAAGGATAGTCAGAAGAAAGGCAGGCAGGGACAAGGGGGCCCCCTCCCTGAGAGGAAACCACCCTTAAAAGATTTTACACCATCCTGGAAGGAGCCCTCTACCCTTTCCCATGTGATAGGTAGATGACAAAAACCTGATTGGGTGACAGGCGTGTGGAGGGTTAATCAGATTAAAACAGCCCGTCAAAAAGCCCATAAAAACCCCTAGACTTAGAAACTCCGGTGGCAACCCTCCTGGTTCTCCTCCCTCCTCCGGAGCTTTGTACTATTGCTCAATAAACTGGTTTGCTGCCCACCACTCTTCCTCTGGTCTCCCTCTTCATTCTTCCAAGCAGCGTGGCCAAGAACCACGGCACGGAAGAGAAAGAAATCCTATGACAACACAAAACCTGGAGTAACAAGTTCAAAGTTGTTGATGGCTCTTCAGCACAGTAGGCGGAACCACAGGAGAGAAGCTGCTTGTCTCTACAACCTCACACTTGCTCTGTACCAACAATCCTCTCCTTCCCTTCTTTTTCCTTATGCAATGGGGATGTTACCTGGAGTGGAGCAGTGGAGCTGGGTGTGGTTAGGTGACGTTCCTCTCTCCAAGGGTTCTTTTTATGGAAGTTGTTATACATGGGGCTCATGACACTTTGGCTGAAGGAACAAAGTTTATTTTCCTTTTTTTTTAGAAAGAGGCGCCAAGGCAATGGAAGAGGTGGAAAGAGTCGAGGCAATGGGATGATGTTGGCCACTCACCAAAGCTCTCAGGTCACCTGAGAGCTGCTGGTCAAGAGGGAGTTAGGACTTGAGCATGGTGGACGCCTGTCGTGAGGGACCCAGTGAGAGTCTAGGAACCCTCTCGGCTGCAATGGGACTCAGTCATCAGGAAGCTGAAGAGAGGATCAGTCCCCTCTTTCCGAAAAATACTCTGCTTTGACCTCCAGGAACATGAGGAGCTTTAGCTGGACTGGATGTGTGTATTATCCCAGGCCTGCTGAGGTTCCTTCAAGCAGCTGGGAGATGCTGGGATCAGACAAAGGAGAGCTGAGTGGGACCCAGCAGATGCTGCACAGCAGTTCGCTGGCTGGGGCTGAGCGGAGAGACTGAAACTTGGGCATGTTTTACAGATGCTCTTTAAAGATCCCTGGAAATGGTGAGGGGAGACACTTTGTGCAGCAAGACAGTGTGGGGGGACATTGGAAGTACTGAATAGGGGCAATTTTAAGGTGGGGATTTACTTTCTTTTTGCCCCATGTTTCCACGTAAAGGAGACCTCTAAATCTAGGATGATCTCATCCCACAGTAATCAACTTAGTTACTTCTACAAAGACCCTATTTTCAAGTAAGTTCACATTCACAGGTCCCAAGGGTAAGGACCTGGACATATCTTTTGGGGGGCACTGTTCAACCCACTACACTCCCCTAGTGAAAGAAGTGTTCCTTCCATTGAAAATCACTCTATTTTCTACTCATTTCAACCAGGTGAGAAAATTTGGTCCAGCTTTATTTTCTGTGCAGTTTGCATTATCAAAGCTTCCGTGTTTTTCATTTTCTAGGGATAAAATCATATTTACGTGAATTTCGTTTTTCAAAATACATTCTGTCTTTACTCACCTCCCATCCCTATGGAGCAGAAAACCCCAAATGCCTGTCAGTTACACTGTGCTCTATTAATACCTACCAAGAAAGGCAGCCTTGGGCGATTCACGATAGAGGCCATGATTGATTAAACCATTTCCCTTTATTCCTGGGCACCATCCAGACTACATTTTCCACTCTGCTTTGCAGTTTGGTAACTAAATTCTGCCCAAAGGGACGTGAGCAGAAGTGTTTCTCATCTCTTCCAGCTGGCCCATCAAACCTCGCATGAGATCACACGTTCTCTCCCCACATTCCCTAACCCACTCCCAGTCTGGATATCTGCATTCAGGGCAAACTTGAAAGCCACATGTGAAAGACGGTGAATCTTTTATCAGTCTAGGTTTGTGAATGATTAAGTAAAACAGCTCCCAACACTGATCAGGAGCACTGGTTTGGAATTTAATGGAGTAAGAAATATACCTCTCTTCCAGTCAGTATTAAGTCAGGGAGATTCTGAGGATTATCTGTCAGAAGAGTAACCCTCTCTTGATTAATACAAGCAATTCGGGTGATGAGTAATCTATTCAATTAAATCTTTCCTACTTAGGAAAGTTGAAATTCAGGAACACAGAATGGGGGGAGGGGGTGGAGGAGGAGATTCCATCAAAAATGAAAAAATAAAATGGAAATATTTTGGTGACCCGTTATGTTCCAACAAAGTAGCCCCTGCTTCTCCCTCTTAACCCCCCTCTTCTAACATCCACACCTTACTCGCTGGGTTCCCTTCACTTTAGTCTCTTTCCTAGGCTTGAACACATCACAGGGCCTTTGTGTATGCTTCTTTTTCTACCTGGATTACTCTTCCTCCACTGCTTTGTAAGGTTAGCTTCTTTTCATCATTCAGGCCTCAGCTTAAGTATCATCTTCCCAAAGAAGACTTCCTAGATGTTCCTGTATAAACTATAAGAAAAGCAACCTCCCTCATGCCCCCAACCCAATAATTCTTGATCACATTGCTCTGTTGTTATTCCTATAACCCTTTGAAATAATCATTTTAAATTGTTTACCTGTTTATCTCTCCTCCAGACACTAGAAGTTTCATTAGAATCGGGACCTTATTTGTTTTGGCTGCTGTTGTGTCCCCAGAGCCCAGAATAATGCCAATCAACAGTGAGGATGCTCAGTGATGTTTGTTAAATGAATGAATGAATGAGGAGAGAAAAGAGGGAGCGAAAAAAAGGAGAGAAAGAGATAACTGGTAGAACTCCCAAGAGGATCGCTCATTATGTACAATAAGCTCTCATTGGTTAAGTCCTGAGTTTACCTCTTCCTTGTTCTGTAAAAGGACCTGTATGTACTATATCCTTAAAGAATAATAGTCTTTCAAATTACTTACCTATATTTTTCAATGTACCTCACATAGTAACTGGCACATTTCACAAAGAGGAGAATATTTATTTTGGATCACCAGTATCGGAAAATGCTTGAGACAAAAGTTTTCACAGTTTGAGAACAATTGGCTGTTTTTGGTTGCAGCAACAGAAGGGGACTTAGCAGAAGACTATCAGGGCTCAGAGAGTCAACACTTTTCAGGAGGGCTGGGTTTAGGAAACAGAAATCAAAGCAATTTCAAAGGGCCCAGGCACGGGAGGGACAATAACCATCTCATGGTAGGAATGGTCTAGGCAGGACACCCGGCCATCCTAGATACACTGCCGTCACCATGACATGCCTGAGCATGACGCCTTTCTGTGAGAGTCCACCTGCCACCATGGTGAATGCACTCAGATCTTCTTTTATTTTTGTGTCGTTTGCTTAAGTTTCAGTGAATCAAATGGGAGCAGCTGATTGGCAAAGTCTCGGTCACGTGGCCATTCCTTAGCTGCTACTCCATCAGTTTCTGTGTTAGGAGAGAGTGGAGTACCTGAAATGAGAGATACAGGGAAGAAAACGGTATTTACCAAGTCACAAAGGCAAGAACCTGCATGAGGAGTAGTTGGAAGTTCTCAAAGGAGGTCGAGATGAGAAGGATGCTGTTTTGAGGGCATTAAGGGAGGCTGTGGTCCAGTTGGGAAGAGTTTTTTTTTTTGCTGGGCTCAGAAATTTAGCCTGTATCCAGGAGAAAATGTGCATATTATTTCTCTAACCAGATCATAGATTCCTTGAAGGTTTAGAAGGTAAAATATTTATCTCTCCACCCCACCACCACCCCATGCTGCCAACTACAAAAACACATAGCAGCAAGCACAGTGCTTTGTGCATCATGGGTGATCAATAAAGTCCTTTCAAGTAAAGCAGAATATAGAGGATAAAGAGCTGACATAAATTCATACTCAAAGAATATAAATAGAAAGTCAGAGAGCAGGGCAATCTTAGAAAATTAGAAAAAGGCTTGTTCATCCCCATTCTCACCTATTTCCCATTTTAGGACCCAAAGTAGGTATAGTAAGTATAGCCCCTTATTCTCCCATTCCCTAGAAGCTCCCCAGGGTAATGGAGGAAATAGCACTTCAATATGGTGTCAGTTAAACATGATTTCCAATCCATGCTCTGCTGCTTACCACCTACGTGACCATGGGTGAGTCTTTAAACTCTCTGCTCTTGTTTCCTCATTCAAACAGGGACTCGTGGTAAGGATATCACTGTTGTCGTAGTTTACCTAATAGGGAAGTCCCTTTTGTCCCCTCTGCCTTCCTCTTATTTAGGCATCAAATCCAGTCCTGACCTTCCCACAGCTCTCCAATGCCCCAGGATTCATTTCTCTCTCTCTCCCCTCCGGTGACCAGCCTTAGGTTCTCGTCCACCTTAAAGGGAATAACTTGTGATGCAAATAAATGGAACTCTAATGGTGCACTTAGAAGCAGTTAGAGAGTTATCTTTGCCAGGACATCACCGAGGGGTGATGTCTCCATAACATTAATTGGTAATCACTTTTGCCTATAATACATCTGCTAGGTAGTAAGACTTTTCAGCTGTAATGTACAAAATTAGTAAACCATTAGGATGCAGAATAGTGCAGAGAGGGAGAGCACAATGTCTGGAGTCTACCTCCATGAAAATTCTGGCTCCACCACTTATGGGCTGTGTGACTTTGGGCGAGTTACTAAAACCCTCTGTGCCTCAGTTTCCTTATCTGAAAAAGAAGGAGGATAGCACCTGTTATAGGAGGATGTTAAAAAGAGTAAATGAGTTAATATATGTAAAGTCCTTAGAACAATGCCAAGGATACAACTGAAATCAGTTGATTAAAATGATTAAGAGGAATATCCCTAAATGTAAAGCAAATGACACATATTCTTGTACTATTAACCTTCTATTATTCAAAACAGCTCAACTTACAGTGTGAGCAGACTTGCAAACTCTGACCCAAAGGTAAACATTACAAGCTCCCACGAAATGAAGGTAAGGCACACAGAGATTTACGAAGTATGACACATACTAGTTATTCATTCATGCATTGAGAAAAAAAAATAAGTGACCTGAGCCAGACACAGACATCTGTATAACACTCCCCTCCACCAAACACACACACCCTTTTTTCCCCTGTCTATCCTTTAGACTAGGTCCATATCTTGTTGTCTGAAGGATTATTAATTTTCATGCAAGTTGAATTTAAAACCATTATAAAAACTATAGTATAGTACTGTACAGTATAATACAGTATAGTATATTATAGTACTTATGAGCATGAGCTCTGAACCATACTTCCTTATGTCTTCTGCTTGTTTTGCAGAGAAGCAGATGGAGAAAAGGAGATGTTAGGATACTTGCACAAGAATACTGGGGAGTGGAGCTACTTTTACTGAGCTTCTGTAATGGGCTAGAGATTTTAGAGTTTTCGGCTCATATAGTCTCTACAACCCTCCAAAAAGAGAATTATGCCCATTTCACAACCAAGGAAACTGAGCTCAAACAAGAATTGGAAGCTTGTGCAAGATTATAAAGTTAGTAAGTAGCAGAATTATGATATAAAGTTCCGTTTGGGGCGCCTGGGTGGCTCAGTTGGTTAAGCGACTGCCTTCGGCTCGGGTCATGATCCTGGAGTCCCGGGATCGAGTCCCGCATCGGGCTCCCTGCTCAGCGGGGAGTCTGCTTCTCCCTCTGACCCTCTTCCCTCTCATGCTTTCTATCTCTCATTCTCTCTCTCTCTCAAATAAATAAATAAAATCTTAAAAATAAATAAATAAATAAAGTTCCGTTTGCCCATCCAAAATGTCACGGTTTTTCTTGTTTTGCAACTTTTATCACTCTTCAGTAGTTAGATGGAACCATATGAAGCGGATATGAAATTAAGTGGCCAAATTTGGGAATTTCATATAATTCAATGTGTACTTAGAGGTATACTAGGCAGAAGTCAGGACAACTCCTTGCTAGTCCTCTTGCCTCCCAACTTTTCAAATTCACAACTTGACAGCGTAATCAGTAGGTATTGGCACTAATTTGAATGAAACACCATTGGGAAGGATTTGGGAGGAATATGAGATATAGTCTCTGCTCTCAGATGACTACAGTCTAGTTGGGGAGATAAGACAATCACAAAAGAAACTAGTAGAGAGCAAAACAATGAAGGAGAAATTCATCTGGCTATCCATCCATGAATATTCCCATGTCAAGCGCTGTGCTTGCCTCTGATGGATGCAGTGATGAGTAAAAGAGACAGGTTCCTCTCCTCATGGGCTAATGGAGGAAAGGATAGTGAGCAAATAATTAAATAACCACAAATGTAAAATATGCATGGGGTTCCCATCATGGCTAAACACTCTACTTACCCGGCTAATATGTTTTCCTCTTCTGGCTAAACACTCTACTTACCTGGACAAGTCATGGTTCTTCAGACCCTGCTGTGGGGTCCATCTTCAAGGCCTTCTCTGACCTCAGTGGAGTGGATATATTGCCAGTTAACTTTTGAAGCAGACCTGTTTTTATTTTACAGACTCCCATTTCTCTGTTCTTGAAGAATGACTTGTCTGGCAATTCAGATTAGAACCATCCCCTTAATGTAAAGCAAATATGCAATTAAGGCGGGTGGGCTCATTTTGTCTGTGACCTTGCAACAACAAATAAGAATCTAGCTTGGGGGAACTAAATAAAGAATATGATTAAAAACTTTCTCCTGAAAACCTGAAATTACAAACCACAGCAGGATCAGTTGCAAGTATGCTCATGATTTGGGGAGAGTCAAATATATTCTTGATGCTTCTAATGCTACTGGTGGAAACCATGTAGCCACTGGATGGGGTACTTGAAAGAGGATTTAATAAGGTAGATAAAACCCCAGTTGTAACCACTGAGGCAGTGAAACTCTTTAATCACATTTTCTTTGTACTCGTGGTTGAAATTGTAACCAAATTAAATACTTTGAAAATAGGCTATGTTTTTATAAACATATTTTATAAAAGGCCTCACTACTTTTAGCATATGTAATTGTATGCTTTGGCTAACTTAAAGCTCCTGTATTTCAGTGAAGTTTGGTTTTCTGTTTAACCCAAGTTTTAAGGACTTCTTTAGAATTTCAGTAGAGGGTATAATGTATTTTAGGGAATGCAAATTGGCCGACAGCATATTTGAATCCAAGCATTAAATCATCTTTTAATGGGAATCTACTATTTCTCAGAAGCTTTTATTTCATTGCCACAGCACAAAAGATCAGCGGAATGCTACATAATGGAGCACTTTAATCAATATGTGAGTCCATTGGGTCTTAAGAGTGCCTTCTATTGCTTCCAGCAATATTTATATCGACATTTTTATGCATCGGGCACTTGATTTCAAAGTCCAGAAATCTTTGGGTTTGCTTCATAGATTACTAGAAGTATTATAGACTCAAAAAAATAAGTCCTTCCCTGAAAAACAAAGGGATGAATAAGCATTTAACAATAGAAGGCTCTAGCTTCTCCAGAACTCTACCCCTTAAAATCAACTCAACAAGAATAATAACAGATGTGATAAAATGAATATGGCATGACAAGTTTTAATATTTAAACAAATGAAAACATATGCGTTATTATGTCATTGCCCCAAACAACCCTATGAGTTAGGATTATTTTCTCCATTTTACAAATAAGGGAAGGGAGGCTTAGAGAGGATAAGAGCCTTACTAGATACCACAGTTAAGAACTGAGAGAGTTAAGATTTGAATCAGTTCTATCAAACCCCCAAGCCAACACACGTATCTCTCAACAGTATTGCCTGATGGGAAGGAAGGAAATCAGCTATCAGGCTGTCCTAGGAATCTAAGAGGGAGGCTGTAAAGTGATAGCAGCAGGAAATTACCCATTTTGGCTTCCAACTAGATGAAAGCATTTTCAATAACTGATGAGTGAGACATTTTAAAAGAAGAAATGACAGAAAACTGGTAAGTTAGATATACGTCATAAACATACTGGACAAAATCAGAGCTAATTTTAGTTTCCACCTTGAAAAGTGATACAGTGATTAAGAGCACGAACTGTGGAGTCAGGCTGTTCTGGATCCAAGCTCTTGCTCTGTGTTTTCATAGCCGTGCAATTCTGGGCGGTTAGTCTCCTCCTCCTCCTCCTCCTCGGTTAGTCT
>NW_027397083.1:25754659-25880616 GCF_003265705.2 Callorhinus ursinus | reverse complement strand
CCTCCTCCTCGGTTAGTCTCCTCCTCCTCCTCCTCCTCGGTTAGTCTTCTCCTCCGCCTCCTCCTTCTTCTTCTTCCCTCAGTTTCCTAAATGCTTTTAAAAAATAGGGATACAAAAGTGATTCTATCTTAACATGGGTTTCCCCTAAAAGCCCGAGGTAAGGCTTATGTCCAGGGAGATTATTTTGGGAAGCGAGTCTAAGGAAGTGGAGTGGGGAGGAAGGGAATGCTGGGAAGAGTCGTACAGGAAAGGAAGACAAAGCTGATCCAAAGGCAAATGGGAGATAGTCCCCCTGGTGTGCCCTTGAAGAGCTGAATTACGTGCACCTCAGAAATGCCCCACCAAAGAACGGCAATAACCCTACTGGTCAGAGCTCATCCTGTTGTGCTAACTTCCTCCTTATTTTTTTTTTAAAGATTTTATTTATTTATTTGAGAGAGAGAGAGAGAATGAGAGAGAGAGAGCACGAGAGGGAAGAGGGTCAGAGAGAGAAGCAGACTCCCTGCTGAGCAGGGAGCCCGATGTGGGACTCGATCCCGGGACTCCAGGATCATGACCTGAGCCGAAGGCAGTCGCTTAACCAACTGAGCCACCCAGGTGCCCCTCCTTATTTTTTTTTTTAAAGGATCTTATTTATTTGAGAGGGAGAGAGTGAGTGAGAAAGAGAAAGAGAGAGAGATCATGAGTGGGGAGAGAGGCAGAGGGAGAGGGAGAAGCAGGCTCCCCGCTGAGCAGGGAGCTCTGTGCAGCTCGATGTGGCTTTTGATCCCAGGCCAGGATCATGCCCCAAGCCAAAGGCAGATGCTTAACCAACTGAGCCACCAGGTTCCCCAGCTAACTTCTTTCCTCTTAAAGGTTTGCACCTTTGTGTTGCAGTAGCAGTATAGACACACTTAGGAACCCCACTTCATGGTGGTAGATAAACGCTAGGGCAGAAAACATGAGATACTCAGTGGAGTTCAGGCAAGATCCTTTCCAATTATACATGTGGACAAGTAATTCCCATAGTAAAAACTGGAATGGAAAGGAGAGCTCCAGTACTGGTGATAGAAAGAATATCAGTGATTGCCAGGGGCCAGGGGATGGGACAGGGGATTGACTACCAATGCATGGAATAGTTTTGGGAAATAGTCTATAGAGTGAATGTGGTGATGACATACATATCACACAATTTATCTAATTGTACACTTAAAATTGGTGAGTTTAATTATTAATATAATCGTAATAATTATAAATTATGCCCCAGTAAAGTTGATTTTAAAAGAAAGGGTGAGGGACCCCCGGGGGGCTCAGTCGGTTAATTCCCCTCCTTGTGCTCTCTCTCTCTCTCTCTCTCTCTCTGACAAATAAATAAATAAAATCTTAAAAAAATAAATAAAAGAAAGGGTGAACCAAGATGTGCAGTGCACACAAGAGGTGTCTGATAATAAGTACCTACTCATATCATCATGCAAAGTTAGTGTAGTAATGCATGCAAAGCACATTATTTGGTACGTATTTGAATAATAGTAGCTATTGTAATTATTATCACTAGCTTGAGATAACCCTGATAACTTTGAAATAAGTAGGAGAGCTGGGAGTTGAACTAGTTTGAAGGAAGACTGATTTGTTCAAATAAAGGTAACGTTAGAACACACAGGTGACATAAATTTTGTGAGGAACTTAGAAATTCTTTCTTTTAAAAAATATTTTATTTATTTATTTGAGAGAGAGAGAGAGAGAGAGAACGGGCACCCGAGCAGGGAAAGGAGCAGAGGCAGAGGGACAAGCAGACTCCACACAGAGCACGGAGCTGTCATGGGGTTTGATCCCACCACCCCGAAATCACGACCTGAGCCGAAATCAAGACTCAGATGCCCAACCGACTGAGCCACCCAGGCGCCCCCAGGAACTTACAAATTTTCAGTGGGAAGTAAGTGTGGAGCTGGATATTTGAGAGAAAGTCTTAAAGAAGGATAGTTAATGGGGGAAAATGGGGAAAAATAGTAAATGAGAATAAAAGGGACCTTTTGCTGAGAGATGACGAAAGAGCCAAGGAAATCATTGAGTGTGTACAAAACGAAGACGAAAACTCACATTTACTTAAGGTCTCCTATGTGCCAAGGACTTGGCATTACCATTTACATTTTCATAACCACACCTTTTGGTGGATACAACTGTTTCCATGACGTAGATGAAGGAATTTAGAAAGGTAAACCCACTAGCTCAAGGTTTTGTAGCCACTAGGTGGCTGAGGGAAGATTCAAACTTAGGACAGGTCTGCCTGATCCAGAACGATCTGACTTTAATGTGCGCTTTAGGAGTGGGAGAGTGCGAATTATGGAGACTCGGAATGGCATGGGTCTTGCGAACCATCGTGAGCACTTGTAAGGAGGCACTGGATATAGTGAATAATATAGAGCAGTAAAGGATAACCTCCAAGGGTGGCACGAAAACTTTTCAGGGGTGTAATAAGGTTCAAAGAAAGATGTGATGGTAAGGAAAATGTAGAGTTAGTGAGTACAGACTCAGCGATGGAAAACCTGATCTGTGAAAGATGGAAGAGAAATACGGTAACGGAGATATATCCACTCATGCCCCAAGATGCTGACTCTTATTTGATGAAGCCAGTGTAGACCATACGGGTTATTTTATTTTTTTTATCCCCTATTTATGTGTATGCCAAAGAAAAATAACAATACAAAATGTCTGTCATTTAAACAAGAGAATGTGATTATTTTATACAAAAGGACATGTATTAGTACAGGAAGAGAGTAGAACTAAATCACAGATGGGTCTTAGCCTGCATCTTCTTGTTATTTGCTGCCACCGTTTGCCAAAGATCCAGCGTCTGTGTTCAAAGAGAAGCCAAGAGATTGGTGCTCCGATGGTGAGATGAAGTCCTGATTTACTGTCTGTTTCTGCGCTCATTCTAGTAGTTTCTTTAGGTAAATTTTATAGTTTCCTCAGAATTAGAAATTGTTTCTCAGAATGGCACTTGACATTTTTAAAGCCACAAGCCACTCCAGGTGTGTAATAAGGTTACTTTCCCAGCTGCCAGGAAGCATGGGGCACTGGTGGAGTCAGCCACTGGCTGGACTAAAATAGGACGTTTGACGACAAACCTTGGTCACATCATTCATTCAAAAAATATTTATTGAGAGCCTTCTCTGTGTCAGGCACCATTCTAAGTGCCATAGGAACGACAGTGAAGAGAACCACGGCACCTCAGCCTCTATAGAGCTTATACACAAGTAAATATGCATGAGCAAATAAATTTAGAATGAGGAAATACCTGCTATGAAGAAAAATAACACAGGGTAAGAATATAGTCATGGGAGGCTGTTGCCTTAGGGTGCTCAGCAAAGATCTTTCCAAGGGAGTGACATTTGCATAGAAACTGAATGATGTAAGAGAGTAAGAGAGTAAAAGAGTTCAAGCATCTGTGTGAAGATCTTTATGGGAGAAGAGCAAGTGCAAAGTGCTTGGGGAAGTAATGGGAAAGTGCTTATTGTGTTGAGGAATAGCAATAAGATCAGCGTGGCTGGAGCGTGATAGGAGAAGTGGGAACTAGTGACAGAGATTTAGCCAGGCTGAGATCATGGAAATATAGCATTGCAATCCTACTGACAAGAAAGGCATTCACATTTCCCCTTCTACGTAATAGAAAGCCACTGGAAGATTGCCAGCAGTGGAGTGTCATTTCTAACCTCAGTTGCTGTCCCAAGCATTCATGGGAGAGGATAACACACCTTTGTTCCTTATATTCTTCTGAGACCCTTCCCCCCAATCTCTTTAGTCTGGGAACCAATGCCATTTTCCTAGTAACAAGGCAGAGTTGATATGGCTAGGCATTTACAAGCATGTGCATGAGTGCTAAGTATTAAATCGTTTTGATGATCACAATGGTTGCAGAAGCCAACCTGTGAAGTGAGCTTTTTCTAGAAGAGGGAAGAATGCAAGATGATAGGCTGTGATGAAGGTGCTAGTAAACAGGACTAGGGCTCATTGTAAAAGTCTGGGACCTAAAAAAAAAAAAAGAAAAACCCAAGACTCTAAGAGGTAAGTTTTGCAGCTACAAAAACGCAGCCTCCCCTCTGAAACCAGGCAGTAGTGAGGGGAGGAATCTTTATTGGCGTCAGAAAGTGAAGCAGCATTTTGTGGGGGAAAGCAATACCCAGGACTATTGTCCCTACCTACTGGCAAATCTGTAAGGTTACTTCGGCCAGTCAATAGAACTTTCTCAGGTTTGTTACATTTTTATTGTTTCCAAACTCCTTTCAGGCATGTCATCTGTTTGACTTTGACAAGAACTTTGGGAGATGGGCAGAACAGGTGAGAGCTTTAATATTCACAGATGGGGGACCTGTGGCTCAAAGAAGCAAAGTCATCACTTCAAGGTCATTGGGCTGTTCAGCTTATTAAGGAATAGAGACAAGGATAGAATGTAGGTCTTTTGACTCCTGATTCAAAGCTCCACACCTTAGAGCTTGCTATTTTATGAGGATTGTACTGATGTTAAAAATACAGTTGATCCGGGCACCTGGGTGGCTCAGTCGTTAAGCGTCTGCCTTCGGCTCAGGTCGTGATCCCAGGATCCTGGGATCGAGTCCCACATCGGGCTCCCTGCTCAGCGGGAAGCCTGCTTCTCCCTCTCCCGCTCCCCCTGCTTGTGTTCCTGCTCTCGCTGTGTCTCTCTGTCAAATAAATAAATAAAATCTTTAAAAAAAAATACAGTTGATCCTTGAACCCCACAGGTTTTATCCACTTATACACGGTCATTATTGATAAAAAAAAGTAAATGCATTTTCTCTTATGATTTTATTTTTTTTGTAAAGATTATTTATTTGAGAGAGCAAGAATGAGAATGCATGAGAAGGGGGAGGGTTAGAGGGAGAAGCAGGCTCCTCGCTGAGCAGGGAGCCCGATGCGGGACTCGATCCCGGGACTCCAGGATCATGACCTGAGCTGAAGGCAGTCGCTTAACCAACTGAGCCACCCAGGCGCCCTTCCTTATGATTTTAATATCTTCTTTTCTCTAGCTTACTTTATTATAAGAATACGGTGTGTAATACATATAACATAAAAGATATGTGTTAATTGATTGTTTATGTCCTTGTTAAGGCTTCCGATCCACAGTAGGCTATTGGTAGTTAAGTTTTGGGGGATTCAAAAGTTATATGCAGATTTTTGACTGTGTGAGGGTTGATGCCCCTAACCCCAACATTGTTCAAGGGTCAACTGAACATGGGATGAGTGAAATGTTTAGGTGTTAAAAAATAATAAATGCCTAATAGCCCAAAGGAGGAAACTTATTCTAGGAGTTAAAATCTTGATATGTAGAGAAATCGAGAGAGCAGACTGATCCAGAACATGGACTGGAGGTGCCACATTCTTTTTTTCAAATACCAACCAAGTGGAAAATTCATCAGATGACTTCTTAAGGCCTTTTCTGGCCTCCAGAGTCTAGCTCATGAACTTGTCCTCTTCAGAGTTAAATCCAGCTATTCAATCAGTTCGCTAGAATAAAAGATTACTCAGATGCACGTGTTGCTCCAGTGTATACATTTAACTTTCATACAGCTCAGGCTTTCACACGTTATATCCTGACACCCCTAAAGTGTTTTTCCAATAGCAAATTCATACTTTTACTTATCAGTTGGCAAACAATTATTTCAATCTGTCAGTTAACAGTTTAATTTTCAAAGTATCGCCATTTATATATATCTTTACAGCTGTTTTTCTAAATACTTTTGCATACCACCCTTAGTCTAGGAAACAAAAGGCAAATATTTTTTAAGTTTTTTATTTTATTTATTTATTTAAGTGTTATTTTTTATTTTAGTGACCCCCAAATCCCATGTGGGGCTCAAAGTCATGACCCTGAGATCAAGAGTCATCTGCTCTAGTGACTGAACAAGCCAGGTGCCCTTAGGTTTTCATTTTAATCATCTTGACAAGTACATTCCTTAATCCCCATCAACAAAAGGCATTTTTTTTTTTAAAGGCACTACCAGATGATTGTAGTAACATTGAAACAAAGACCAATAATCTTGAAACAAAGGTAGAATTCATTTGGAGGGCTAAAAAAGACAGTTGTTTTTTTTTTAAGACAACTTTTTGACTCCAATTCAATACTTAACTATGTATTCAATTACATTAAAAGAACATGTATTCATTATTCAGAACAAAATCCTGGAAATGTGTGGTGGATGATTCTGTTGAAAGATGAAGGATGTAGCAACGGAGGAAATGGACAGATCCTAAAATTATAAACGGATAAGCAACATAAAATATTTTAGTGATAAGGATAGAGAGAAAATTTCCAAAGAGTTGTGGGTAAGATAAAGACCTTTATCAAAGAACAAAAGCAGCCTTCAAATTTTTAACAAAGTTTACAAGAAGTTGATAAAATATCAGCAAATACACCATCAAAAATTCCATTTGCTTTTGTGCAAAATCATCAACATGAAATGTCTTCTCATATGTGTCACTTCAAATATGGTACAGAATAAAGAAATATAAAACAATTTTATAAAATTATAAAAAAATAACTATTGCATTTATTTTTATTTAATCTATGTAAATCAAAGATTGTAGTCATGTGTTTAATCACATATCACAGCACCTAGCAAAGTTATGGTATACAGGAAGAACAAGAAATACATCATGTTGTTCCACATGTTATTGGAATCAAACAATGATTAATAATCAAGAGGCAAAAACTAAACACTGGGACGCCTGGGTGGCTCAGTCGTTAAGCGCCTGCCTTCGGCTTAGGTCATGATCCCAGGGTCCTGGGATCCAGCTCCGCATCGGGCTCCCTGCTAAGCCGGGAGCCTGCTTCTCCCTCTCCCACTCCCCCTGCTTGTGTTCCTGCTCTCGCTGTGTCTCTCTCCGTCAAATAAATAAATAAAATCTTAAAAAAAAAACCCAAAAAACTAAACACTCACATCATAACTAGTGATTTATTATGATCACATTTAAGACTATTGCTTAACTTACGTACGTTCATATTTCAAACACAATTCCAAAATGCATCAAGTAAGGAATTGCCTCTAGTCTCAAATCACTTGACAGAGCCGACGCCATTCCTATAAGTTTAAATAGGGAACAGAGAGCATGGTATAGAAAAGGAAAGAAAGGAAGAAAAGAAGAAAGAAAAAATGAAAGAAAGAAGAAAGAGGAAAAAAAAAGAAAAAAAAAGATTTTCATTTGCACAGTTAACCGTGACCTTCACCAAAAACATTTCTTTCTAGGCCTGTTTCCTCACCTGTAAAAGGTAATTCTCAGTTCCAAAATGTCAATAGAAAAAAAAAAAAAGAATAGCATAAAAATGAAGAAAGGTCAAGTCTTCCCTGGTCATCTCCTCCTTATTCTTAAATCACCCCATCCCTGCCCCAAACTCAGTCACTCCCTTTTCAGCACTGTCAAGGCCTTCAGCTCAGACCACTACCGCACCCTCAGTTCACCGTCCCTCATCTATTCCCCCCCAGACGATAATTCTTATCTCCCAATTATTGGGGAGCTGGCAGTTGATAGGATCTCAACCACACAGAACCAGTTCAGAGGAGCCTGTGAAGAGTGGGACCATTTACTCTGCTCGAGGCACTAAGGGACACTTTGAGGTGGAGCAGGGCTCAATGTAACAAGGATGAGTTCTGAGAGCAGCTGAATTTTAGCACATTATGCTACCACTCTACACTCCTCACAACACCCTGGGAGGTAGGTGCTGTTGTTATTTTAAAAGATGAGGCAACTGAAGCTTCTAGAGACTCGCCCAATGCCGTCCAACTTTTAAGGGGCATCGCTTGAATTCGAACTCAGGTAAAAAATGTCTGACTTGTCCCCAACTGTATTAGAGAGAGCTCTCCTTTAGCGCCCAGAAAGGAGGCCCGGCCAGGAGAAAAGACCCGCGCGGCTGGCGGCAGAGGCGGAAGGGAGGGGCTGCAGGATCCTCGGAGACCCGCCCACGCGCCATCCTTAAGGCGGGGGCCCCCTTAAGGAAAGGGGGCTTTTCCTCACCCGACAAAAAATAACTCCTCGACTGGGAGGGGGTGCCCTCCGAGTGCCACCCGCGGAAAGCGGAGGGCTAGGCAGATGGAAGAGGACCAGGCCGGTCGGCGGAGACCGGAGGAGGAGTGTTGGGAGAGATGGGAGGAGGCAGGCGGGGAGGACCAGCTGTCTTGGGTGTGGGCCAACCGGGTGGAAGGGGACAAGCAAGACCTGTTGATTGGTCTGAGTGGCCAGGAGGGCCGGGAGGCGGCGGGGCCCGTGGGGGTCCCGAAGGCTGCGGGCCCCGAGGAGGCGGAAGAGCCGAGGCCCACGGGCTCGGGCGGCGGGAGCAGAGAGGGGCGGGCGGGCTGGGAGCCTGCCGAACCGGGGGGCGGGGCGAGGGCGGCCCCCGAGGGAGGGGCGGTGGCGGGTCGGGAGGGAGGGAGGGACGGAGAGGGGCGGGGAGAGAGGGACGGGGTGAAAGCTGAGGGGCAGTCGTGCGAGGCCGAGAGTATCCGCAAGCTAAGCGAGTTGCGGAGCCGGGGCGTCCCGGAGCCCGGAAAGCTCCGGGAAAGGTACTGGGAGGGCACCCAGGAGCGCTACCGGGAGAGGGAGGTGAAGCGCAGGGCCAAGGGCACGAAGCAGGTGGAGAATAAGTACCAGCTGGAGAAGAAACCCAACTGGCTGAAGGACCCGAGGCTGGTGGAAACCGAGGAGAAGGAGGTCCTCAGAGCGAAGACGGACGAAAACTTGGCCAACCGGGTGTCGGGGCAGCAAAGCCAGCGGCCCACGATTCGATTCAACGTCTACCCTAGACCTCACCTCCAGTCGCAGTGGTCCATCTGCCACCACTCAGTCAGTGTCATTAACGAGCTGGCGAAGATGGGTGACCCAGACGTCCTGGAAATGGTGCAGGAGGAAGGTAGGAGCCGGCGGACTCAGTGGCGCGGGGGAGGGTCGGGCTGGGTGCGCGGGGACCCCGGGGGGACGTTGGCGGCCCTGCGGCCTGGATCCCAGGGACGTTCGCTGGGTGGGTGCCCTGCGCGGGACAGGGGCTGCAAGAGGAACAGTCCCAGCCCCGGCGGGTGGCTGGGTGTCGGCGGCGCACCGTGATTTCCTCTGCTGCTCGCGCTAGCCAGGGACCTGCGTCTTGTGACCGCTGCGGTTCCGAGACCGCCCCCTTGCTCCAGTGTGCGCCGCCGAGCGGTGGAATAACGCGCGGAGGCTAGGCGAGCGCGCTGGCCGCGTGAGCGGAGGCGCTCCGGCTTCAGACTCGCACGCGGAGCCTCCGCTTAGGGTGAGTGATAGCGGTCCCCTGTGTCGGGAGCTAGCCCTTGAGTTCTTTGCCTCTCTTCATTTGCCGATTACTGCTCAAGCTTTGAGATCCTCGGTAATTATGCGAGGGGCGGACCCTAGGGTCGATCGGCTGGAGATTCTTGTGCCCCTGGAAACGCTGCCGTTTTACTGGCTTTCATCGCATCTTCACTTCCGTTGAGAAATATCTGTTCATTGTTTGCTAAGGCCGTGGAACAGACCTATGTTCTGTGGATCTGTTTTAGTACACACGTATGCTTAAGAATGTACGTATTTTTCTGCGACTATCTCCAGGACTCTCAATGACACTTCCGTCAGTGACACTCTCTTTTCATGTCTTGTTTGGTATTAGATCTGAACATGGAAACAGTTTTTTTAAGTGATGAAACATCTAAATAGTCTTAGCATTTAGTCTTCAGAGGCACCAAGAAATACAGTGCATGATTGCATCCGCCTCTCCTTTCTCAACAGTTTATTGAGATGTAATTTAGATACCATAAGTCACCCATTTAAAGTGTACAATTCAGTGCTTTTTTAGTGTATTAGAGTTTTGCAATCATCACCCCAAATAGAAACCTTAGCCGTCACTCCCCATCCCCCCATTCCCTACACTTAGCTCTAGGCAGTTACTAATCTATTTACTCTCCAGATGTACCTATTATGGACACTTCCTACAACAGACTCCTACAATATGTAGGACTCCTACAATATGTCTTTTGTAACTGTCTTCTCTCTCTTACCATAATGTTGGTGAAGTTCATCCATGTTGTCATTTGCATCCTTCCTTTTTACTGCGTTATAATACTCCATTGTTATAGATATGCCACATTTTATCCGGTCATCAATTGGAGGACATTGGGGTTGTTAACATTTTTTTTCCGTCACAACAGATAATGCTTCTCAATTCGTGTACAGATTTTTGCGTGAACACACGTTTTCATTTTTCTTGGGTATATACCTAGGACTGGAATTACTTCATTATATGGTAGCTTCATATTGACCATTTTGAGAAACTGCCAAACTGTTTTCCATTTTGTATTCCAACCAACAATATGTAAAGGTTACAATGTCTCCACATTCTCACTAACATTTGTTACTATTTTTTTTTTATTTATAGCCATCTACTGGTTGTGAAGTGCTATCTCTGTGGTTTTGATTTGCATTTTCCCAGCGCTTTTCCATTAAGTATCTTTCCCACTGCTTATTGGCCGTTCATATATCTTCTTTGGTGAAATACCTACTTAAGTCCTTTGCTCATTTTAAAAATTAAATTGTCTTTATTATTGCATTCTAAGAGTTCTTTATATATTCTCTGTGTATTATTTGCACATATTTTCTCCCATTCTGTGATTGTCTTTCCATGTTCTTGATAGTGTCACGTAAAAGCAATTCCCTTTTCTTTAAATCAAAAAACAACTTAAGGTAGAAGGAAATAAAACTATTGAAAACTTTAAGTTTTGACTAATGGCTCTGCTAAATGATGCAATAAATTGTTAGTGAAAATGATTGGTTCATTGTGCAAAGTGAAATGACTTTTAGATGTATAAAATTGAAAGTCCTTTTCTATACTTACTTAATGGTTTCCTGCTTTGCTGAGACTTACTTTCAGTTGTAATTTCAGTAATCCGAAGGTCTTAATAGATATTTTTTTTTCACTTAAAACATTCAGTAAGTCATTATTATCAAGTCTTTCTGAAGTAAAGCTATGAGAAGGTACAGAAATATATTTTTTATTGAAGGAAGAGAGGAGGGGAAAATGTGGAGTATGCAACTTTCTGTGCATTTATGAAGAAAAAATATATCAATATGACATAACAGAGATTGACCATTATTCTCTTTCAGATGTTGGAAGTATGATCTAGTGTAGCCTCAGGATAATTTTGCTTACTGGAAAGTATACTCAAATTAGTATTACTTCAGCCATGAGGTCATACTGCAGCTTAAGTCCATCTCAGGAAGACTTTTAGAACTTTTCCCGAACTAATTTGTTTTCCCTTTCCTTGGCAAAGACCTTTGTAATTTCTCTATATTCCCTTTTAATATGATTGAAACTTCGCCTCTGCTTTGGTGGGAGTAGGAGAAAAGGATATTGATGTGGAGTACCATATATTTGATGGTTGGGTCTGACGACTGCATCCAGTCCAAGTTCCTGTTTCCTGTTTTGTTCGTGGATCCAGGATCCAAGCATTGGAGGAGTGGGGCATTGGTGAACAAGGCCTAAGGAGCAGGGTGGTTCTGGCCTCTCCGATGAGTCTCAGTTTTCTAAATGTTTTTCGCTATGTCAGTTATTTTGTGTGTTGGTTTTACTGCCCATTACAGAGACCCGTGTTATTACTGGAGTTGTATGAAAAGTGCATTAAAATTAGTGTGTTTTTTTTAACATCAACAATCCAATGGATTTTCAGAAGCCATTCTAAATATTCTAAATATATGTTTCTTTCTAGAGCTTAACGACACAGTATTAAAAACGAAAGTGTTTGCTGAAGAAGGCTGAAAATGACTGGGTTCCACAGCATCAATTTTTAGGAGCTACTTTCATTTCTGTGTTTTAAAATGTAAACGAATGTCTTCGAGTAAATTTACTGATACAGGGAAGCCTGGATCTTGTATGTTATATGTTTCCTAAATCACCTTTGAAGGGTTAATAGGACAGTTAAATGATTGATTTACATGTGATGAGATTTTTTTCCTAGAGAGAGAATGCTAACATTTTACCTTTTAGACATAATAGTTAATGAGGTATTTCTAGGATTTGTTACATTTTCTTAGTTTATTTTCTTCAGAATTGAACACAGAAGCAATCAATCTTCTCTAGCTAGCTATTTTCCCACTATCTAATAATTTTTAAAATGAATCATAGAGACAAAGTGTAACTATATATATATATATATATATATCTTAAGATTTATTTATATATTTTTGAGAGAGAGAGAAAGAGAGAGAGATAGAACGAGTGGGAAGGGCAAAGGAGAATGAGAGAGAATCTCAAGCAGGCTCTGCACTGAGCATGGAGCCTGATACAGGGCTCAGTCTCAGGACCCTGAGATCATTACCTGAGCGGGAACCAAGAGTTGGTTGCTTAACCAACTGCACTACCCAGGCACCCAAGTGTCATAATATTTAAATAGTTATGTAAACAAATATTGCTAGTAAAATGTCAGTGTTGCTGAAATTGAAATATTGACTGGTTGACATTGTAAGGAAGTTGTGATTTGAAATATTCATTCTTTAGTTGATTTATGACATATTCAGCATGGCAAAAGACAGTTTTAAGGGTTTAACATTGAATGTAAAGTTGCTTGAATCTTTACAACTGCATTAAGCATTGTATTTAACCAAATCACCCTTCTTTTAGAAATGTGAATATTTGGTTACATGCATTTTGTTTTATGCTGCTGGAAGAGGTGTAAACTGAGAAGATCATTTGGTAAATGCAAGAGCTATTTTTGGGCTCAGGGTTTGTTGGAGTGTGTATTCTTAGCAATGTGCTTTCAGAGAAAACTCAAAGCTCAGTCTTTGGGCTGGCTTTACTTTTGCTTGTATTTTATGATTCTCCATAGCATTTGGTATTAAACCCTTCATATCTCTGGTTTCTAGCCCATAGAAGAGTATAATTATTTCCATTGATTTTAGAGGATGCTGAAGGAATGACAAAAGACTGACTTAGAGCTGTTGGCTTCAAATCCTGCCTCAGATATGTTTCTGTTTTGACAGAGGCTTGGTGATTATGTGTAGTTATGACAACTTCATACTTTGTGAGTGTGACAGTTTGTCTATATCTCTGGCATGTGCGAGCATCTAATTGTGCCTGTGTGTGTCAGAGAGAGAGCTAGTGAGCACTATGTGTGAGAGGGGGCACAGCGTGTGAGGAAATACATCTGTTTTTTTCTAATCTTTCTGCTTTTCAGAAAAGGGGACAGTTTACAAAGTGTGTTCCACCTGGCTCCCAGGGGGCTTGCCCTCTCATGGAGGGTGATGTAATTGGGCTGGGTACCTAGAGAGGGCACCCTTCCGGGTGGTACGGGAGCAGGTAGGAGACCAACACAGGGACCCATAAGGAGGTTTCAGGCCAGCACTGAAAGGAGGATGTCAGAACGGATACGGTGTGAAAAACGAGCAATAGTTAGCCAAGGAAGAAGACAGTTGTTAGTTCTAAGGAAGGGCAGCAGCAAATTGAAAGGGAAAAGGGTAAGAGAGAGTCAGTAGGGGTAGGAAATAACCTGGAGGAACTGTGTTGTCCCTTTTCCAAATTCTCAAATAAACATTGCATCCAGCTCTGATAGCAATTTGAAAACATTGTTTTCAGTGAGTTGTTTTATGTTAAATGCAGCAAAAATGCTAAGGGGAAGGAATTAGTGCTTACACATTTTCAACTCTCTCTTCTAAAAAACAATTCTAAAATACTCTATAGTCCTCGCTTAAGGCTTGCGCTTCTTCCCTCTGTACTTGGAACAGTTCTTCTGCATAATGACTGTTTTTGTTCTTAAGAAAATAAAAGCCTCCCCTAAGTCAGAATTCAAGTACCATGCATTGAAAGACAAAGTGTGTATTCCTTGGAATCCTATTTTTTATGTACGTATTAGAAGAGTTTGCTGGATTGGTTTTTTTCTCATTTGAAAATCCAATGAGAGTTGGTTGCCGTATTGTGCAGTTTTGAACTATACATCTAGACAGTATTCATGGGTAAAACCCTTTGCTGATGGACCGTGTTTTATATTTTTCAAATTATCTTTACTTATATTTTTAGTCTTTTAGATGAGAAAGTCTGTACTCGGAAAAATTAAGTGATACAGCTATAGCCAAGTTTGTTTAGTTTCCATGCTTTGCTTGCCATAACTATTAACCTTTTAATAGCAGACCCTGCAACAAAGAAGACCTGAATACAAAAGAAATTCTTTCATCTTTATTCTGACACTCGAATTTATCTCAAAGAATTTAAGTTTTGAAAATCAATAATAGCCAGCCACACCTCCTTCCTGGTTTACCGGTTTACTGCAGCAACTCCTGATTGGTCTCTTGGCTCAGTCTCTCCCCCTTCTTTTTAACCCATTCTCCCCTGGAGGACCTGTGCTTTTCATACAATGTAAATGTAAATACGACTTAACAGCTTTTTTGTCGGGGGCACCTGGGTGGCTCAGTTGGCTAAGCATCCTGCTCTTGATCTCAGCCCAGGTCTTGATCTCAGGGTCCTGAGTTGAAGCCCTGTATTGGGCTTTACCCTGGGCGTGGAGCCTACTTAAAAAAATAAAAAAATAAAGCTTTTTTTGTGGCTTACTATTTTACTTAGAAAAAAAATCCAGGTATACAAAGTCTTCCACAAACTGTCCCCCGCTCCAAGTCTCTCTGTTCAGTCCTGCCCCTCTACCATTTACTTACTTGTCTTCAGCTTGACCTTCACTTCTATGACACCTCAAAACCATTCCTGCCTTACAGCCTTTATGTGTTCTCACATGGCTTGAATGCCCTCAACTTTCAGATCTCAGTATATATATTCCTGCCTCAGAGAGATTTTCTGATTTTCTAATATCTAAACTACTCCCCTGACCAGCTCTGTTTATAGCATTTATCTCAAGTTTTGGTCTGCTTCCTCTACAGAACTGTAAATTTCTTAACCATGGAGAATCAACAAATGTTAGCCATTATCACATTACTTTCATTGTTATATTAACGATCCAGTATCAAGAACTGTTAAAGGTCTGAGAATTTACTATAGCTGGAGGTTAACAGAATATCCCATTACAGTTTCATGGATACTGGTAGAACACATAAGACACATGGCTCAGAGACAAAGGACAGTTTATTACTTACAGCATTAATAGTAGCCAGAGTGGCAGCACTTTGTGCCCATTTCTTAGCCCAGTTTGCCAAAAATCAATGCAGAGAGGCCCAGAAAATACCTGCAGATGTGGTGGGTTGCAATACAGGAGAGCAGTCTCAAGTTAAGGAACTTAGGAGTCTTTTGTATTGGTCAGTAATTATGCCTTCTGTTTGCTCTGGAGGGAGACACTGTAATAGTCCCAAACTGTGAGCAAACCTGCCTTTTGCTACAGAAGGAGATGCTGTATCTTACCCAGGGTGTTCATTCACCCAAGATCCTTGAAAAGATAATCCAGAACAAATGGCAGTCAGTGTCTCACTAGCAAGATATGCAGAAATGTGAGTGACCCAAGGAGAATTGTCTCCAAGCAGTATCTGCCTCTGAGTATTCATCCCTAAGTAACATCCTTGGGTTTTGCATAGTTATCTTTATATAAGTGAAATATTAAATTTCTGCCCCCCCCTTATTTTTTTGCTAAATAATATTCTTTGGAGAGTTATCCATCTTTTTGCATGTAATTGAAATTCATTCAATTTTGTTACTAGATACAGTATGTGGTATTATTATATATATTATTGGCCATAATACCACATAATTGTATTTATCCATTTTACTATTTCTGGATATTTGAGATGATTTTGGTTTCCTAGTTATTCCCAGCAATGCTTTTATGAACATTCTTGTACGTTCCCATAATGCCTGTATTTCTTTTGAGTTTATACCTAAGATAGCACTTCTCAAACTTTTTGATCTCAGGACCTTTTTATACTTTAAACAATTATTAGGAACCTCGAAGGGCTTTTGTTTATGTGAGTTATGTCTATTGTTATTCACCAGGGATATCCACTTTTACCCCTTCCATTAAAAATAGTACTGGAAGTTCCAGCCTGACCACTTGGGCAAGAAAAAGAAATAAAAGGCTTCCACACTGGAAGAGAAGAATTAAAATTCTCTCTATTCACAGATGATATGATCTTTTATGTAGAAAACCCTAAAAAGTCCCCCCAAAACCTGTTAGAACCTGTAAATGCATTCATAAGAGTAGAATACAAAGTCACTACGCAAAAACCAGTTAAATTTTTGTACTCTAACAATGAACAATCTGAAAAGGAAATTGAGAAAACAATTCTATTTATAGAGTAAGAGACATATCTACAAAAAGGTTGCTACCGCTAATTTCAAAAAAATTACTGCCTTCTAGGATTTTTATGGTTTCAGGTCTGACGTTTAGGTCTTTAATCCAGGAGTGCACTTGTTGTGATGAGCACTGGGTGCTGTATGGACCTGTTGAGTTATTATATTGTACACCTGAACCTAATATAATACTGTATGTTAACTAACTGAAATTAAAATGAAAACTTAAAAAAAGAACAAGATATTTAAGAATTAACCAAAGATTGCAAGACTTATATAAATAAAACTACAAAACATTGGTGAAAAAAATTAAAAAAAATGCAAACATACCTTATGTTCATAGATCGGAAGACTTAATATTAATAAGATGTCAGTACTAACCAAAGTGATCTATAGATTCAGTGCAGTCCCTATCAAAATTCCAATGATGTTTTTTGCAGAAATAGAAAAAGCCATCCTAAAATTCATATGAACTCTCAAGGGATGCTGAATAGACAATCAGTCTTAAAACAGAAGAATAAAGCTTCTTGATCTCCAAAATTACTATAGAGCTACAGTAGTAAAAACAGTGTGGCACTGGCATGAAGACAGATATAGACCAATGGAATAGAATAGAAAGCCCAGAAATAAACTCTCACATATATGGTCAAGTGATTTCTTTACAGTGGTGCTAAGACCATTCAATGGGGGAAAGGGCAGTCTTTTCATCAGATGGTGCTGGGGAATTTGGGTATCCACATACAAAAGAATGAAATTGGACCCTTAACCATGACCATATATAACAATTAACTCAAAATGGAGTTAAACCTAAATGGAAGACCTAAAGCTATCAACCTCTTAGAAGAAAAGAGAGCAGCAGTTTCATAGTGTTGGATTTGGCAGTGGTCTCTTGGATATGACACCAAAAGCACATGTAAGAAAAGAAAAATAGACAAATGACCTCATGAATATTAAAAATAATGTGCATCAAAAGACACCATAAACAGACTAAAAAGGCAACAGACTTTGAGTTTCTGTATGTTAACTAACTGAAATTAAAATGAAAACTTAAAAAAAGTCTTGCAATCTTTGGTTAATTCTTAAATATCTTGTTCTTTTTTTAAGTTTTCATTTTAATTTCAGTTAGTTAACATACAGAAATCCTTTGCCTGGTTTTAATCAGATTTTTCTATTGTTGAGTTTCAGGAGTTCTCTATATATTCTGAATCAGATACATGATTTGGAAACATTTTCTCCCATTCTGTGGGATACACATTTCTCTTAAGAAGGTATAAAAATGGCCAATAAGAACATGAAAAGATGCTCAATAGCATAATCATTAGGGAAGTGCAAATCAAAACTAAAGTGAGCTACCACCTCAAACCCCTTAAAATGGCCACTATCAAAAAACAAAAAATAACAAGATTTGATGAGGATGTGGAGTAATTCGAATCTTTATGCACTGTTGAGAATGTATAATGGTAGAATTGCTGTGGAAAACAATATGGTGGTTCCTCAGAAAATTAAAAATTGAATTGCCATATGATCCAGCAATTCCACTTTTAGGTGTATGCTCAAAATAATTGAAAGGAGGATTTCAAAGAGATATTTTTACAGCCATGTTGATAGCATTATTCATAATAGCTAAAATGTGGAAACAATCCAAGTGTTCATTAACAGATGAATGGATAAATAAAATGTGGTATACACATACAGTAGAATATTGTGCAGCCTTAAAAAGGAAGGGCATATGCTACAACACTGATGAACTTTGAGGACATTATGCAAGGTGAAATAAACCATTCACACAATGACAAATTCTGTATCCACTTTTACGAGGCACATAGAGTAGTCAAAACCATAGAGACAGAAAGTAGAATGGTGGTTGCCAGGGACTGGAGGAGAGGAGAATGAGGAGTTATTGTTAATGGGTATTGTGTTTCAGTTTTACAAGATGTAAGAGTTCTCGAGATAGATGGTGGTGATGGTTGCTCAATATTATGAATATAATGCCTTTGCACAGTACACTTAAAAATGGTTGGGTGGTAAAATTTGCTATGTGTATTTTACCCAATAAATGGAGAAAGAAGAGCAAGAAAGAAAGAAAAAAAAGAAATAGGAAAAGGTTTACAAATGGTAGATTTATATTTTCTATATTTTCAGAATATATGTGAATACTTCCTAAGATTACAGTTACTGTGGATGGCCATTCCATTCCCACTGTGATTTTCCCCAAAAAGTGTTTTTATATAGGAAGGTTTTGACTTGAGAAGTATTTCTCAGTGTATCTCCAACATGGAATCACTAGAGAATAAGAATCTTCTACATTTAATATTTTTTTTAGCATTAGAAACTTATTTGAAGATGTATTTCAGTGCAAATGACTCAACACGGAACTATCACAAAGATACCTGTGTATGAGGAAAGTCATTTGGCCTGTTTAGAACTGGTGGTGTCCTTTAGTGCTTTCCTTGCAGACAGTTTGGTTCAATTCTAGGGAAACACGCCAACGGAATATTAAATCTTATGCACTGAAAACTAAGAGGTAGTGATGGACATCCCTACTGGATGCTTTCCTCTATCCAGTTTTGAGGCTACAGATTAATAACTGCATTTATTAGAGTTAATTTTATTTCTTAGTGGGAGACATTATATCCTACACATCAGTGTTTGCTTTTCCTGTAAGTTATAGACAGTTTTTGGTGCTGACTTCTACTGGCAGCTGTTTTGAACAACTTAGCTCCAGAGAGGTCTTGGATGTTTCCTTTCAGTATTTTTTCTTTGAACTTCTTTGTTTGATTTCGGAATTTCTGTTTTCTCCTCATGCAGACTTTTAACCTATTCTGATCAGTTGGTCATTCTAACTTGTTTTTTCCTTTCTTATTTAATTTAGAGAGAATATCCAATATAGAAACAGAGTATGTTTTCGGAATGAATGAGGTAAGTTAAATGTGTATGTATTAGTTTCCAATAAGTCAGAACAGAAAATCGGGACAAGGCTACAAATGTACTTTGTCTGAATACTTAATACTTCATTATTTACTCATACTACATTCTTTTTATTTTTCCTTTAATCTATTCATGTTTTTGGTAAGGAAAGCAAATTCCATGTTTCATGCAGATTCAATACTTGATCTTTCTAGATGTGATAAGGGAGCAAATATAAGTTTGGATTTCTTTTGAGGCTCCCTGTGAAACAAACTCAGATATGCTGAGTCTTGCTGTGTAAGAGAAAAGTATTTGGCTTAACGCTTTCCTAGAGTGTTATGAGGTTGGGATATGTGACAGCTTTTTATGTTACACTTACTGGTATGTGAGGAGTGCTTATTGATGACTAAAATACAGTTCGAGTGACTCAACTCCAATTAAATACATATATTAAATGAAATAATAATAAAATTAAATACAAGTTGTAAAAATAAAAACTTAACTAAAGGCCTTATATTATTTATATAAACTTGCAAAAAGATACTAAAAATTTACCTTTCTTGTATACAGAGTATAAGCATTCTAAAGATATTTTGGATAAGATAATCTTTCTGGTAGGCTCTAGTTGACACAAAAGCACTCACAGAGGTAGATTTTTTTGAGTTGGGTTAGGGGTGTCCAGCCAGATAGAAAAAAAGTTCTTTAAAAATAGATAGATTTTTAGGAATGACTGAAATTCCCACCCTGGGAAACAACCCACCAGATAGACTGGCTGGATTAGCTGGCTGACTTAAAATTTGCAGAAATTCTGGGGTTCCTTTAAAACCTGTGATCAAAATGCTGAGAGAAATAGAATATGATGGCCAGGGGGACTATGAACATCATTTAGTTCAGTGATTTTTACAATGCAGTTTGTAGACCACCCAAATAACAATTATATTAAAAAATTTCTTAAAAATGCAGACTCCTGGGTCCAATCTGCTAATCATATTCTTGAGGAATAAGGTTATAGAGTCATGATTTAAAAATAACACCCCCAAGTGATCTTTATTGCTACTGACGTTTGAAAACCACTGTCATAAAGCAGAGTCTCCACAACTTAAAGTGATGTAATATGACACAGGGAACATGTTTATTAAATAAGTGAATCAAGGTAACTATGTAAAAAATTTGTCTCTGGAGTGGACTGAAGAAACAGTTATCATATGAGATTTATTGATCCAATTTAAATGATAATAAATCGATTGTCATTTTCATGCTGTTCATATTGACATAATAGTAATATACTCTGCACAGATCTCTATATGCTTGCTCAAGTTAACTTCAATTCCAGTTCATTTCTTTGCTTTTGTATGTTTCATATATATATACATACATAGACACACTGTTGACTTAAACTTCTGTAATAGAAAAACAATTTCATCAAGTCATATTTGTTCTGTTCCTTATCTCTGCATATTTAAAAAGCAATGGGTGTTACTTCCTTGCTTTCAACCTTGGATAGGCCTTCATTTGAAACAATTTTGCTTAGATTTTTAAGGCTTTACATTTGACTTACCTTTTTTCATATAAAGTATTTTGGAGTAAAAACAGCATCTCTTTGAAACATAGTTGAAGAATGCCTAATAAAGTTTGAAATTATTAAGTGGATATATTATTGAATTAATCCATTGAAAAGTGACTGTAGCTTTTGCCTCCAGAAAGAGGAGTAGAAGAAATGTTCCCTGTTCCTTCTGCTAAGTACTACTAAAAACCCTGGACATTATATATAAAACAAGAAGACTCTGAAAGTTAGAGAGAAGAAGAAAACTGTCTAGTGACCTCAGGACCCAAGGAACAACACTAAAGTTAGTTCCCTAGGTTTTCTGTTTGCTTTATCTAGTACAGACTGGGTGTAGGAGAGGCCAGCAAGTGCAGAAATGCTAATTGGCCCAGACAAAGCATCAAGGAAAGCCTATTTTCTTTCAGTGATGGACCAGAAAAAAGGTGACCTAGGAATACAGAAAACTTTTAATCAATGACTGTTTTTGTAGCCAAACACCACAGGGAAAACAATAACAACAACAACATGGTCCTACCATCATCCCCTCCAAAAAGAGTTGAAATGAGGAGACTAGGCGTTAACCCCTGTCTGGTGATCATAGGATGCCCCAACTCCTCCTAGAGTTTGTGTCAAAGAATTCTGAGTGGGGAACCAGGACTTTCATTCCCACTGGATGCTAACATGTCTGTCTTTCACAACCCTTGCATGATGTCAGTGGAGACCATGTAAGGAGCCTAGACTTCCACTTTCAGCAGTAGTAATAAGGTGGCCAAACCTTTTCTGCTGGGTTGGTATCAGATACCTCCGCAATGGAGAGCCAGTGGTTTTACCACTATCTAGGAGAAAAACCACCTCATACCACTCCCTGACAGTGAAGGCCATGTGGGGAGCAGGAGGAGGCACCCTTGCCCTTTCTAGCCAGCTTGGGATCAGTGAAGGTCTAATGGTAAGTTTGAACTCCCCACACCAGCCATCATTAATGAGAAACACTTCCACCACCTTACCACCCCCTCATGTCCATAGAGGCTGAGTGGGTGACCTGGACTTCTACCTGCATCAGATGGTGAGGCATCATCTCACTTAACCCACCAGAGTAGTACCAGAGGAGACTTAATAAAACATAAGGTTTAAATAAAATCTAGCCTCATAACATAATACTCTAAAGTCCAGATTTCTAGAGAAAAATCACATGTAATACGAAGAACCAGAAGGGGATATCAACTTGAATGAGAAAAGACAGATATCAATGCTGAGGTGAAATGGATGTTAGAATTATTTAGATAATGATTGTAAAGCAACTATCATAAAAGTGCTTCAACGAGTATTTGTGAACATTCTTTGAACAAATAAAAAAGAAAGTCTCACCAAAAAAAAAAAGTAGAAATTTTAAAGAAGAACATAATGGAAAGCTTCAAACTGAAAAATAGAATAACTGAAATAAAAAAAAAAAACTCAACAGCAAAGTGGAAAGGATAAAAGAATCACTGAATTTGGAGATAGAAATTTTTGTCAAACAACCTAAACCTACAGATTCAAGAAGCTGAAGGAATCACAGAAATAAATAAATCCAAAGAATTTCACACCAATTCACAAAACTAGATACAAGAAAAAGAAAATTTTGAAAGCAGTGAGAGAGAAACGTCTTAACCATAGGGGAACAGTAATTAAAATGACAGTAGATTTCTCATCAGAAACCATGGAGGCTGAAAGAACTGGTACACATGTTTTTTCAAGTGCTAGAAAGAAAGAAACAAACAAAGAAGAAAAGAAAAAAGCCAATCCAGAATTCTATAGCTAATGAGACTATCCTTAGGAATGAGCAAGACAATCTCAAGTGAAGGAAGACTGAAGAAATTTTTCACCAGCACATCTACCTTAACAGATTGACCAAAGGAAGTTCTCTAACAGAAAATAGAAAGAATTTTGTAACATGAGGAAGGAGGGGAAAAAAACAACAGAAAGGATAAAAATAAGACTTTCTCCTCTTGAGTTTTTAAAATTGTGTTTGACAGTTGAAGTAAAAATTTTAATAATGTCTGATGTGGTTCTCAATGTATGCAGAGAAATATATAAGACAATTATAAAAATTTGGGGATGTAAAGGGAGGTGAGGATCTTATACTTTACTTGAGAGAGAAAGCATGTAAACTGTAGACTGTGATAAGTAATGTATATATAATGTGATATAAAAAGTAACCATTTAAAAAACTATATGAAGAGATACACTCAAAAATTGTTTCGATAAATAAAAGTGGAATTATAAGGTAAGGTTTCAGTAACCCACAGGAAGTCATGAAAAGACAGAAACACAAAATGGAGGGAACAAATAGAAAACAAACCCTAATGTGTATCAATAATTACATGAAATGTAAGACAGAGATTTGAAAAATGATTTAAAAAACATGACAATAAAAGGATTAAAAATATACACTATGGTTGAAGATATATGCCAAAATTAATAAAAAGAAAGTAGGGGTGCTACATTAATATCCTGTAAAGTATACTTTGGAGCAAAGAAAATTACCATGGACAGAATGGGATATTATATAGAGATAAAAAGGGTCCATTCAACAATAAGACATAGCAATGCTAAAGTTGTACGCACCAAGTAATAGCATCACAATATGTGAAGGAAAAACTAATATAATAGAAGAGAGTAATACACAACTCTAATTATAACTGGAGACTTCACCTCTTTCTCAACAACAGATGGAACAAATGAGTAGAAACCAGCAAAGATACAGATGGACTCAACATATCATCCAGTAGGATATAATTGACATTTATAGACTATTCCACCTAACAATAACAGAATGCACATCCACCTGAAGTGTTGGTGGAATATATGACAAGATAGACCATTTTGTGGGCCATAGAACAAACCTTAACAAATTTCAAATAATTCAAATTATGCAGAGTGAGTTCTCTGACCACAATAAAATCAAACTAGAAATTGGTAAGAGAGCGAGAACAGGAACAGCTTCAACAGTTGGAAACTAAACAGCATACTTCTAAACAATCTGAAGGACAAAGTTTCAAGAGAAAAACAAAACCAAAACAAAACAACACTGAACTGAATAAAAGTGAAAATGCAGCATATTAACATTTGAGTTAATGTTACATTAACTCAAAAACAACATTGCCAAAGCAATGCTGAGAGGGAAATTTGTAGCACTAAATGTTTGTTAGTAAAAAGGGGAAGTCTCAAGTCAATAATAAGCTTCCATCTCAAGAAATAAGAGCAAAATAAACCCAGAGAAAACAAAACGATGGGAATAATAAAGAGCAGAAATCAGTGAATTGGAAATTGAAAAATGTTAGAGAAAATAATTGAAACAAAAAGCCAGTCCTTTTTTTTTTTTTTTAAAGATTTTATTTATTTATTTGAGAGAGAGAGAATGAGATAGAGAGCACGAGAGGGAAGAGGGTCAGAGGGAGAAGCAGACTCCCTGCTGAGCAAGGAGCCTGATGCGGGACTCGATCCCAGGACTCCAGGGTCATGACCTGAGCCGAAGGCAGTCACTCAACCAACTGAGCCACCCAGGCGCCCAAAAAGCCAGTCCTTTGAAAAGATAATAAAATTGACAAACCTCTAGCCAGACTTACAAAAAAAGTGCGGGAGAGAGAGCGAGCGAGCAAGGGAGAGAGAAGAGGTAGACATACTCAGGAATAAAACAAGGCATATCACTATAGACTCCATATCAAAATGATAATAAAGGAATACTAAGAATAATTGTACACATATAAATTTGACAACTTAGATAAAATGGATGAATTCCTCAAAGATCACAAACTATCACAGCCTATTCAATATTAAATTGATAATATGAATAGTCCTGTAATTATTAAGTAATTAAAGGAGTACCTTAAAGACTTCTTCCCCCTAAGAAATCTCTAGGCCCAAATGGTTTCACTGGAGAATTCTACCAAATATTTAAAGAATAATTAACACCAATGTCTTCTGGAAAATAGAAGAGGAATGAACACTTCCCAGTTCATTTTAGGGGCTTGCATTACCCTGGTACTAAACCAAAAAAAAAAAAAAAATAGTACCAAAAAAAGAGAGAAAACTACAAACTAATATTTTTCATGATCATAGACACAAAAATCCTTAGTAAAATACTGGCAAATAGAATATGAAAAGAATATAATACTATAACCAGGTAAAGTTTATCCCAATGATGGGAGGCTCATTCATTATCCAAAAATCAGTTGATGTACTTGATTATATTAAAAGGATAAAAAATCAAAATCAGATTTTACTATTTTTTTCAGAAAAGACATTTATTTTATATATATATATATACCCACATATCTATCTATCTATATCTATATTTATATCTAATCTCAGAAAACTAGGAATAGGGAGGAACTTCCTTACCTGAAAAAGAACATCAATAAAACAATAACATCATATTAAGTAGTAAAAGACTGAATGCTTTCCCTCTATGGTCAAAAATGTGACAAGAATGTCTTCATTTATTCCTCCTATTAAACATAGTACTGAAAATTCTTTCAATAAGGTAAGAAACTAAAAGGCATATGGATAAGAAAGGAATAAATAAAACTGCCAGTTTGCAGATGACACAGTGGTCTAAATTGAAAAAAATCCAAGAAATCTACAAAACAAACAAAAAACCCAACCCCTCCAAAAACCAAAACAAACAAACAAACAAACAAACAAAAACCCTCCTGGAACTAAGAAGTGAATTTCATACAGAAAAATCTGTTGCATTTCTATCTATGAGCAGTGAACATGTGGAAGCCCAAATTGGTATATGGGTTAATGCAATTCCTATCGAAGTCTCAACAAGACTTTTTGTAGACATAGACAAAATTGTTCTAAAATTTATATGAAAATGCAAAGGAAGTAGAAGAGATAAAACAGTTTTGAAAAAAGAGAGTGGGAGGAATCACTCTACCCAATTTAAAGCCTTGGTTTTGCTTTGTTTTTTGTTTTTTTTTAGCTGCTGTTTAATCAAGATACTGTGTTATTTGCAGAGAGAGGCATGTAGATTAATGAAGCAAAAGGGAACTGCAGAACTAGTCCCACACAAGGACACCCAAACGATTTTGGACAAATGTGTAAAAACAACTCAGTAGAGAAAGGATAGTCTTTTCAGCAAATGGTGCTGGAGCATTTGGATATATATAGGCGAAATTATGAACTTTAACTTCAACCTCACACCTTACACAAAAATCAATTCAACATTGATCACAGATTTCAATGTAAACCATAAAACCATACAACTTTTTGAAGAAAAAATAGGAGAAAACCTTTGGAAAGTAGCTCTTTGCAAAGCATTGTTAGACTTGACATAAAAGCATGATCTGTAAAAGAAAAATTGATTAAGTTGGGCTTTTTCAAATTTAAGAACTTTTGTTCTATGAAAGATCCCTGGTAAGAGGAACAGACAAGCCACAGATCTGGAGAAAACATGGGTGCATCACATATCTGACAAAAGACTCCTATCTGTGGTATTATAAAGAAGCAGCAAAACCCAGTATTAAAAAACAACCAACCCAAATGAGTAAAATACACGATGATATATTTCCTTAAAGAGGATATAGATGGCAAATCAATACATCTGGCAAATAAAAGATGTTCAGTATGACTAGCAATTAAGGAATTGCAAACTAAGACCAAACTGAGCTATCACTATATGCCCATGAGAACCACTAAAATGGAAAATAGTGACAATCCCAAACAGCAGTGGAGATGCCGAGAAACTGGGGCTGTCATACGTTGTTGGTGGGGATGGAAAATAGGGACAGTCACACTAGGAAACTGTGGGGCAGTTTCTTAAAAAAACTAAACATACACTTACCCTATGACTCAGTAATTACACCCTTGGGCATTTATCCCACAGAAATGAAAACTCAATAATCACACAAAAACCTTGGAACAAATGTTTTGAGTAGCTTTATTTGTAGTAGCCCAGAGTACAACAACCCGAATGTCCTGCAGTAGGTGACTGGTTAAGTCAACTGTGGCATAGCCTTACCATGGACCACTACCCACAAATAAAAGGAGCAAACTATTGATATGCACACAGCTTGGATGGGTCTTCAGGGCATTAAGTTTAAGGAAAAAAAAATCTCAAAGTCCACATACTGTATGATTCTATTTTTATAGCTTTTGAAATGACTATATAGAAATGGAGAAAAAGGGTGCCTGGGTGGCTCAGATGGTTAAGCGTCTGCCTTCGGCTCAGGTCATGATCTCGGAGTCCTGGGATCGAGTCCCACATTGGGCTCCCTGCTCCTTGGGAGCCTGCTTCTCCCTCTGCCTCTCTCTCTCCCTCTCTCTGTCTCTCATAAATAAATAAGTAAAATCTTAAAAAAAAAAAAAAGAAATGGAGAAAAAATTAGTGGTTGCTAGGGGTTATGGATGTTTGGGGGAGGAAAATAGACATAACTTTTAAAGGAACAGTGAACGTTATGTCTGTTTTCCTCCCCCAAACATCAGTGTGATACAATACATTAATAAAAGAAAGAACAAGAACCATATGATCCTCTCAGTAGATGTGGAAAAAGCATTTGACAAAGCACAGCATCCTTTCTTGATCAAAACTCTTCAGAGTATAGGGATAGAGGGTATCAATATCATAAAAGCCATCTATGAAAAACCCACAGCAAATATCATTCTCAGTGGGGAAAAACTGAGAGCTTTCCCCCTAAGGTCAGGAACACGGCAGGGATGTCCACTCTCACCACTGCTATTCAACATAGTATTAGAAGTCCTAGCCACAGCAGTCAGACAACAAAAAGTAATCAAAGGTATCCAGATCAGCAAAGAAGAAGTCAAACTCTCACTCTTTGCAGATGATATGATACTTTGTGTGGAAAACCCAAAAGACTCCACCCCAAAACTGCTAGAACTCCTACAGGAATTCAGTAAAGTGGCAGGATATAAAATCAATGCACAGAAATCAGTGGCATTTCTATACACTAACAACAAGACAGAAGAAAGAGAAATTAAGGAGTCGATCCCATTTACAATTGTACCCAAAACCATAAGATACCTAGGAATAAATCTAACCAAAGAGGCAAAGAATCTGTACTCAGAAAACTCAAATACTCATGAAAGAAATTAAGGAAGACACAAAGAAATAGAAAAACATTCCATGCTCATGGATTGGAAGAACAAATACTGTGAAGATGTCAGTACTACCTAGAGCAATCTACACATTTAATGCAATCCCTATCAAAATACCATCCACTTTTTTCAAAGAAATGGAACAAATAATCCTAAAACTTGTATGGAACCAGAAAAGACCCTGAATAGCCAGAGGAATGTTGAAAAAGAAAAGCAAAGCCTGGCGGCATCACAATTCCAGACTTCAAGCTCTATTACAAAGCTGTGATCATCAAGACAGTATGGTACTGGCACAAAAAGAGACACATAGATCGATGGAACAGAATAGAGAGCCCAGAAATGGACCCTCAACTCTATGGTCAACTAATCTTCAACGAAGCAGGAAGGAATGTTCAATGGAAAAAAGACAGTCTCTTCAACAAATGGTGTTGGGAAATTTGGACAGCCACATGCAGAAGCATGAAACTGGACCATTTCCTTACACCACACACAAAAATAAACTCAAAATGGTTGAAAGACCTAAATGTGAGACAAGAGTCCATCAAAATCCCAAAGGAGAACACAGGCAGCAACCTCTTCGACCTCAGCCACAGCAACTTCTTCCTAGAAACATCACCAAAGGCAAGGGAAGCAAAGGCAAAAATGAACTCTTGGGACTTCATTAAGATAAAAAGCTTTTGCACAGCCAAAGAAACAGTCCACAAAACCAAAAGACAACAGACAGAATGGGAGAAGATATTTGCAAATGACATATCAGATAAAGGGCTAGTATCCAAAATCTATGATGAACTTATTAAACTCAACACCCAAAGAACAAATGATCCAATCAAGAAATGGGCAGAAGACATGAACAGACATTTTTCCAAAGAAGACATCCAAATGGCCAACAGACACATGAAAAAGTGCTCAACATCACTCGGCATCAGGGAAATCCAAATCAAAAGCTCAATGAGATACCACCTCACACCTGTCAGATTGGCTCAAATTAACAAGTCAGGAAATGACAGATGTTGGCAGGGATGCGGAGAAAGGGGAACCCTCCTACACTGTTGGTGGGAATGCAAGCTGGTGCAGCCACTCTGGAAAACAGTATGGAGGTTCCTCAAAAAATTGAAAATAGAGCTACCCTATGACCCAGCAATTGCACTACTGGATATTTACCCCAAAGATACAAATGTAGGGATCCGAAGGGATACATGCACCCCGATGTTTATAGCAGCAGTGTCCACAATAGCCAAACTATGGAAAGAGCCAAGAGGTCCATCAACAGATGAATGGATAAAGAAGCGGTGGTATATATACACAATGGAATATTATGCAGCCATCAAAAGGAATGAAATCTTGCCATTTGCAATGATGTGGATGGAACTGGAGGGTATTATACTGAGCGAAATAAGTGAATCAGAGAAAGACATGTATCATATGATCTCACTGATATGAGTGAGTCTTAATCTCAGGAAACAAACTGAGGGTTGTTGGAGTAGTGGGGGGTGGGAGGGATGGGGTGGCTGGGTGATAGACATTGGGGAGGGTATGTGCTCTGGTGAGCACTGTGAATTGTGTAGATTGTTGAATCACAGACCTGTACCTCTGAAACAAATAATACATTTTATGTTAAAAAAAAAAAAAGATAGTAGGAAGGGTAAAATGAAGGGGGGGGATATCAGAGGGGGAGATGAACCATGAGAGACTATGGACTCTGAGAAACAAACTGAGGGTTCTAGAGGGGAGGAGGGTGGGGGCATGGGTTAGCCTGGTGATGGGCACCTATTGAATGGAGCACTGGGTATTATATGCAGACAATGAATCATGGAACAGTACATCAAAAACTAATGATGTAATGTATGGTGATTAACATAATAAAATTAAAAAAAAAGGAGCAGCACAAAGGAGATCCTTATAGCTAGAATTGCTCTGAGTATTGGGCTGGTTTTTAGTCAAATGTACACATGTGATACAACACAGTGCTTGCTATACATGCACGTTGTACTCATGTCAGTTTCCTGGTTTTGAGGTTGTATCAGTTATGTGAGGCATTAATCATTGGGGGAAACTGGGTGGTGGGCACATGGGATTTCTCTGCTATCTTTGCAAATTCCTAGGAATGTATAATTATTTTAAAACGAAAAGAAAAAAGATAAGTGAATACAACTTATTTAACTTTTACTCAATGCCAACTTGATTTCCTTTTATTGACTCAAATGCTGTAAAAACACAAAATCTACATTGTAGTCAATTTTTTTTAAAATGACATAGTAATTAGAGACTATTCATTCAAGCTTTGGATTGAGGCAAAGACAATCAGAATAATTTAATTTAGTCCATTAGCAAATTCATAGCTATGAAGAATGTTTGGGCCTTTTACAAGACAGAATACATAGAAATTCTAGGCTCACTATTTTAAAATTTTCTTATACTTTCAAATGATCTCTGTTTTCACGATTGCTTAAACTTTAAAAGGACTAAATTCTAGAGTATTACCTCTGATCTACAGTTGATATAGGTCATCACTGAACATTGTTAGAATTATTTGGAGATCCAGAGAATGCATGTGAATTAAAAATTTATGGGATGATATATTAAATTTATGATATGATCCCTAGAAATTAAGCAAAAATTAATTTTAAAATGTCAACATCTATTGAAAACTTCCCATGTATTATATTTAATTTCACTGTACTGAAACTGTGGCGTGGAGAGGTTAACTTGCTCAAATTTATATGTATCAAGCCATTAGTTTTGCATAATTGAAGAAAAAGGTTATGAAGAGTCTCTAAAATGAGACTATCTAAAACTAGTTTATTGTTATATCCATAAAATTCTGGTGTTGGGTTTCTGAACCCAGGCAGGCTGATTCTAGAGCTTGCTCTCTTAATCACTCTACAATATTGCTTCTTTTAAGAATCCTATATAGAAGTACTTTTTTCCCCCTGAATTTCAGTTTCCAAACAATTGCTTCTCACATTTAGAATAGTCAGGATTGCTACTTAGTTTCTATGGTGATGTCTAGATCTTCTGAATATTGCCACATTGTTTTGTTTTGTTTTTGTTTTGCTGCTGGGATTTGCATCATTCATTCATCTATTTGTTCATTTCATTCCATTTTGTACCATTTCATTCAATTCCTTAATGGTTGGGGTCAGGAAAGAGGCAGCCTGAGACAGGAAAGTGATGGTTATGGAAGGGGGAAATGTAGAATTGAGATTGTCCTTTGGCCTGAGACTAAGGTCAGTGACAAATGAAACAATGAAATACTCAGCAAAAAGTATGAGGAAACCTATGTGAATTTTATTTTACAAATTGAAGATACACTCACAACTTTTGATTGAAAAGTCACAGCAAGTTCATGTTTCTTACAGTGAGAGATTGTAAAGTGACGAGCCCGGTTGCTTTTGGGACATTTAATGTATGGTTTTTTTGTACCTTCTTGTAAGTAAGCAACTGGCTGTTCTCTACCATAATTGAAAAAAATTAGGTTATGAGGAGTCAACATAAAGTGAACCTATAATAGATTCATATATTATCTTTAAGGCAGAAATGTGGATGCACAATTTATTATTATAGGCTGCTATTTTGGAATTGAGTGATCAAGATATTCGTTAGCTCAGGTGAGTTAATGGAATTCATTCAAAGTCCATAGGCAGAACACACATCAGTGAAAGAGGATTTTGAGCATATATTTACTCTTAGACTCAGTCTACCATAGTTCTTCCAACTGTTTCAGTATAGCTTTAATACCATAGATGGCATTCATCTTTTCATGGAATTTATTTTGAATACTGTAATATGAAAATTAATAGGTGTTCAAAATTCTCTTCCTTGTCTTCCTTAAGAACATAGATAAATTACTGTGGTTTGTTTTTTTTTTTTTGTGGCACATTTTGCAACTTAAATTTCATAGCATTGGATGTATTTCCAAGGTGCCCTTTGATTTCTTTTTTTTTAAATGTTGATAGGACTTTTTATCTCCTATTTTCAAAACTGGTCAGCCCAACATCACCTGGGTATAATGATGCTGTTTGTGATTTTCCAGGAACCAGGTAAGTGAATTCCCAGTCTAGACATGAGTTTCAGGTCATTTTTGCTGACTGCTGCCTCTCCATAGCACCCTCCGGTACCTATCACTGGAGACCCCGGAGAAGTGACAGGGTGTCGTCTCGGGAGCATGTGCTGTGGTGTGCAATCTGTCGGGGAACATGAGGATTTAAAATCCACCAAACACCAGGCATCGCTCTTGCTTTAATTACAAGTGTTCTGTGTGTATTTATATCCATGTATGCCTTCTTTTCTTGGGTTGTAAGTACAGATCCTTAAGAATTCGGGTTTCCTAAGGTATTCACTTTATTTAATAATTTAATAAATTGATAAATTAAATAACTTAATTATTTAATAAATATTTATTTAATAATTCCAAACAAATGTTGAAAAGTCTAAAATAGCCAATTAATTCTGCCTTTCCTTGTGGTCCTGTTCAGGACACAGCATCATTCAAAGAGTGGCGCTTTTTGTTGTTTTCTCTATAATATAGTAGTTTCTTAACCATTTCTCGCATCTCAGATTTTTTTTTTTATGATTTGATAAAGCTGCCTGCAAAAGTCCCATTCTCTCCCAAGCTCTCTCTCTCTTTCTACACACACACACACACACACACACACACACACACACACACACAAGCATTAACACACATGCGCATGGATGCACATACATACACACAGTTTTGCATTCAATTTCAAGTGTTTTGTAAGTCCTCTGAATTGCAGGTTTAGTATTTCTGTATTGAGAACCTAGAATTTGTGTTGTTGAAAGTGACATGCTCCCCACTTGCATTATTATTAACAGCATTCTGTCTTCCCCATGTTACTGTTAGCAGTCCCTGAGCAGCAGAGAGACCAGCTTTCTCATCAGTGAAGAACCAGCGGTAAGCAGCCATCAGCACTATACTTTCCTGCACGGACACAAATGGGGTTTTATTCTATAGTCAGAGAGGGTGATGCTCTCTTTCCCAGGTCAGTTGTTTTTCACATCCTCATATGTGACAGTCGAGAATTTATTACTTTGGAAAAAAATCAGTTTCTTATGGGGAAAAAAGTAACAACAAACATACTAATGAGAAGTACACGGAAAGCATAACTATTTGCTTGCATTTTAATTTCTCAGTTTTACAAATGAGAAAAAAATGAAGGGTCTGTAAGGTTTAATGACTTCATCAAAATTATCCAGACGTTGAAGAGGCAGATCCTGGAGTAGAACTCGAGTTTCTGAATTGTGGTTTAGTATTCTTTCTTCATCTCTTCAATCCTTTTACCTGTTAAGTACATGCCTGAGAATGATCATGAAGTACAGTTTATTTAAAAATCAAATTTGAATATCAATTAAGAGGTTAGTAAAGGGATTTAAAATTTTTCACTTATTGCTTAGTAAAAAAAATGGTGCTAGAAATAGAGTTATATTCTTATACTGACAATTTTAATGGGTGAGGTTTTGCTTTTTGTTCACATACTGATCTATAATGTTCCAGAATGAAGGATGTGGGGTTCATCAAATTATAATAATTGAAACTTTGTTGGTTCTTTTTTTTTGATCATGTAAAACATTTATATGATTCCAAAGTTGAAAGCCATAGATCCAGTAAAGTTTAATGGAGCCTAAAGCTTATGCTAGTTTGGTGTCACTCTTTAAGAAGAATCATGGAACAATAATTTACTTTAAAAAAGTTTACAAAATATTTAACCATGAGAACATATTGTTAGAGTGTCCTTCTAAATCCTTGGAGGGGCTGATGCAAGCAAGAAGCCCTGAAGCTTTGCCTTTATTAGCTTGGAGGTAAATCTATCTGAGGATGAAACTATGGAATGAAACATTTTCCAAGAAAATTTTCTTCCTTATTTTCCCTCTTAATCCTCTGTAGTAATCATTTTTACTTGGTTTATCCTTTTATCCTGTTAACGTATCCCTTAATAGTACATAAAATTTCTTACACCCCAAATTCGAGTATGGGGGTGTGTGTGTGTGTGTGTACATACATATGTATATTTATATTCCTCCTGCCTCTTTCACTAAAGGCAGCATACTATATATACTGTTCTGTTCCTTGGTTTTTACTTAACATAACCCAAGTTCATGCAATATTGTATATAGATTTCATTCCTATTCATTTGTATGTTGCATAATATTACATTGTGGAGGTTTAGCCTGGTGTATTCATTCAGTTCCTTTATTGATGCACATTTGAGTTGTTTTTAATCTTTTGTTATTACAGATATTGTTATAATAAATACCCTTGGGAGTCAGTCTTAATAATATTTTGGCCAGTGTTAAATAAGATTTCTGTATAAAAGAATAAACATATATGTAATTTAACCACATATTGCCAAATTCCCCTCTGTTTTGCATTTCTAACAAGTGTACGAGAATGCCTGTATGCCCACAGCCTCATAGCATGTTGTCAGGAGTTTAGATTTTTGCCTATCTGAGGTGAGATAGCTAGTGGCTGTTGGGAACTCCATCAGTTAGCTGTATCTTAGTGTAGTTTAAATTTTCCTTTCTCTCAATATGAGTGGGACATTCATCTTTTCCTATGTTGATGGTCATTTTAATTTATTTTTCTGGATAATTCTGTTCATTTATTTTGTCTATTTTCCTGTCAAACTGTTAGGTATTTCTTTTTTCTCTTGATTTTTTTTTTTTTTGGAGCTGTTTACCTATTTATTGTTATCCCCCTGCCTGTGATATGAGTTTTAAGTAATTTCCCCATTATGTCATATGCTCATAATTAAAATTCTAGATTCCAAATGATTTGAAAATGATTTATGATATTTCATTTTTTATGATGACAGTGTCTTTGGTTAAACAGTAAGCTGTGAAATTAAACAGTAAGCTTCTTTTTCAAATAAACTTTTTGAGTATAGGTTTAGATTTACAGAGTCCTTATAGATACAGAACATAAAATTTCTTACACCCCATTTCCATTTTCCCTTGTTATTAGCATCTTGCATTAGTATGGTAAAATTAATGAACTAATATTGATACATTATTATTAACTGAAGTCCATACTTTATTCAGATTTCCTTAGTTTTTCCCTAATGTCCTTTTTATATTTCAGGATCCCATCTAGGATACTACATTGCATTTATTTATTTTTAAGTTTTTATTTTAATTCTAGTAGTGTTAACATACAGTGTTCTATTAGTTTCAGGTGTATAGTACAGTGATTCAGCACTTCCATACATCACCCCCGGTGCTCATCACGACAAGCACACTCCTTAATCCCCAGCAGCTATTTCACCCATCCCTGCACCTCCTCCCCTCAGTGACCATCTGTTTGTTCTCTGTAGTTAAGAATCTGATTCTTGGTTTGTTTTTCTTTTTTCCCCTTTGCTTGTTTGTTTTGTTTCTTAAATTCCATGTATGAGTGAGATCATATATATTTGTCTTTCTCTGACTGACTTACTTTGCTTAGCATTATACTCTGTAGCTCCATCCAGGTCATTGCCAAATGGCACAATTTCATTCTTTTTTTATGGCTGAATAATATTCCAATGTGTATATGTGCTACATCATCTTATCCATTCATCAATTGATGGGCACTTAAGCTGCTTCTGTTATCTTGGCTATTGTAAATAATGCTGCTATAAAAATAGGGTGCCATGTATCCCTTTGAATTAGTGTTTTTCTGTTCTTTGGGGAAATACTTGGTAGTGTGATTACTGGATGGTAGGGTAGTTCTATTTTTAACTTCTTGAGGAACCTCCATACTATTTTCTGCAGCGGCTGCACCAGTTTGCATTCCCACCAACAGGGCATGAGGGTTCTTTTTTCTCCACATCCTCCCCAACACCTGCTGTTTCTTGTGTTGTTGATTTTAGCCATTCTGACAGGTGTGAGATGATATCTCGTTGTAGTTTTGATTTGCATTTCCCTGATGGTAAGTGATGATGAACATCTTTTCATGTGTCTCTTGGCCATCTGGATGTCTTCTTTGGAGAAATGACTGTTCATGTTTTCTGCCCATTTTTAATTAAATATCTGTTTTTTGAGTTGTTTCAGTTTTTTTTTTTTTTTTTTTAAAGATTTTATTTGTTTGACAGAGAGAGACACAGCGAGAGAGGGAACACAAGCAGGGGGAGTGGGAGAGGGAAAAGCAGGCTTCCCGCTGAGCAGGGAGCCTGATGCAGGGCTTGATCCCAGGACCCTGGGATCATGACCTGAGCCAAAGGCAGTTGCTTAACCAACTGAGCCACCCAGGTGCCCCTTCAGTTATTTATATATTTTGGATACTAACCCTTTATCAGATATGTCATTTGCAAATATCTTCTCCTATTCTATAGGTTGCTTTTTATTTTTGTTGATTGTTTCCTTCACTGTGCAGAAGTGTTTTATTTTGATGTAGTCCTAATAGTTTACTTTTGCTTTTGTTTCCTTTGCCCTGGGAGACTTATCTAGAAAAAAGTTGTTACAGCAATGTCAAAGGGGTTACTTCCTGTGTTCTCTTCTAGGATTTCTCATATTTAGGTCTTTAATCCATTTTGAATTTATTTTTATTACACTGCATTTAGTAGGATGTCTCCTCTTGGCTGTGACAGTTTCTTATACTTTTTGTGTTTTTGATGACCTTCACAGTGTTGAGAAGTACTGATTAGGTATTTTGTAGGCTGTCCTTCAATTAGGATTTTTCTGATGTTTTTCTCAAGATTAGACTGGGGTAAATATGTTTTGGGGAGGAAAACAAAGAAGTTAAGGGATATTTTCATCACATTATATCAAGGGTATGTCCTGTCAATATGACTTACCATTCTTAATGTTAACTTTGATTGTCTGGCTTGAAATAGTGTTTGTCAGTTTGCTCTGCTATTAAGTTATTCTTTTTCTTCTCCCTTTCTATACTATATACTTCAGAAGAAAGTCAATCTATGAAGCCTACACTTAAGGACTGGGGGGTTGTGCTTCAATGAATGAATTATTTAGAATTCTTCTGTATGGGAAGTTTATCTCTCATTCATTCAGTCATTCATTTATATCAGGATTGACTCATGGATATTTATTTTCTATTTTGTGTTATAAATCCAATACTGTTGTATTTATTTCATTGCTCAATTTGTTGTAGCGGTGGCGATTGGGAACTTTCTTGATTGACCTATATCCTTTTGACATTGCCTATTAATTTTGTTTTGCTTTGTTTCTAGCACTTACTTTGTGGCACTGCAAAGTGCTCTACGCTCATTTTATACTTTGCCTGCTATCAGTCCTGGAATCAACCATTTCTCCAGGGAAATTTTCTTTTAATGTCCCAAAAATATCACAAAAGAAGAATCTATATCATTCAGGGTCCTATTAGCCATATTCAGAGTAGGATAATTTGGGGAGGTCTTAATGAAAACTTTTTACAAATAGGGGGGGCTAGAGAATCCTGCTATATATAGATCTAGTATCCATGCGTCTATTATCATTGATAGCACTGAAGGGAATAGAAAGAGAGCATCATGTACTGAAGACATTCTTGAAAGGCTCATTGACCTTCAATGGAGAGATACAGCCTTCCTGAAGCTAACGTTGGGAAGGAAGACACTCATTCTCTTCGTTCTCTCTAATTACAGAAGCCAGAAGTCTAGGGAGTTCTTTGATATCTATACCAGTCATCATCACAAGAAGAAGCAGGGTAGAGAGGGATAGAAAGGGGATCTGCTGGGATGAACCAAAGATATCCAGCAGAATATCATTGCACATATTTTCTTTTTGGGGAATAAAAAGAAACCCTTTGGTTCCTATCATTTTTATTATGGTAGAACTTCAATATTAATGATTCTATAAATACAAAAGAATTAACATAATTTAACATTTCGTTTGAAATAGTCAACAGTGGATTTGATTGAGTAGCTAGCTAAGTGGCTACCTAAATTGCTAGAAGATACTAAAAGGACACTAAAGCCATTAAATGAAATTCAGGAAAATAGAGAAAACTGTACCTAAGAAAACTTGTCTCAGAGTGAGTACCATTTGTGTTTGGGATATAATTTGAAAAGTACTAAAGAGGGAGGAATGGGAATTGGAAAGTCATAATAGAGGCATGCTTTAGGAACAACAAACAGGACAGATTCTGAAGGGATGTGGGTCTTTAACCTCAGGGATGATATTCCAGATTTAACAACTTATATGGCACAGAAGCTACCTTTAAATAAGTAGGCCAGAACCAATCAGTATAAGTGTAGCATAGTATTTATAATTGATATATGTATAAATTTAGATATAACTAGAGAGCCCAGGTATTTTAATTCAGTGTCCTGGTGATTTCATGTAGTTTCATGGCTTTAAATGCCACCAATATACTGTCAACTTTCAAATTTAAGTTTCCAGTATAGACATCTCTCCTGAACTTAAGATTGAAATATCCAATAGCTTTCCCATCATATGCACTTGAATATCAAAAGACATCTCAAGATTACTATGTCTAAAATGTAATTTTTTTCTTCCTCCATAAGAAAGCTCCCTGTTGAAGAGTTTCATATCACAGCTACACATAGTCCAAACTTCTAGTTGTTCAGGCCAAAAACTTTAAAAAATTCTCATCTTTATTATTTATACATTACATACAATGAGATGCACTATTTTAAGTGTATGGTTTGATGAGTTTTAATAAACCACAAAAATCAAAATACAGATTTCTGTTACCTCAAAAGTGTCCTTTTGCTGTTTCACCTCTGCTCTAGGCAACCAATGATTTGGTTTCTTGTTTCTAAAGTTGTATGTGAATAGAATCAGACTCTATATACTATTTTGTGTCTGGCTTCTTTTGTTCAGCATAATGTTGCTGACGTGCATCCAGAACTTCAAATGATACTGATAAATTGTATCTTGTTGAACATATCTGTAGCTTTTTATTCAATTTATTTTGTTTTATTGATAAATAGTATTTAATTTAAGGCTATGCCAAAATTTGTTTATCCACCTGTTTTTTTTTTTTTTTTAGATTTTATTTATTTGAGAGAGAGAGAGAGCATGAGAGAGAACATGAGTGGGGGAGGGACAGAAGGAGAAGCAGACTCCCTGCTTAGTAGGGAGCCCAACTTGGGGCTTGATCGCAGGACCCTGGGATCATGACCTGAGCCAAAGGCAGGGACTTAACCAACCTAGCCACCCAGCTGCACCCCCCATTCACCTGTTGATGGATATTCATATTGTTTTCAATTTGGGGACCATTATAAATGAAGCTGTTATGAACATTCATGTACGACATACATAATTTGTATAGACATATATTTTAATTAATCTTGGTTAATTTCTTAGGAGTAAAACTTCTGGGTCTTATGAAAGAATATGTGTAAATTTACATGGAATTGCTGAACTATTTGTAAAAGTGGTTCTGCCATTTTTCTTTCCTACCAGTAACGTATGAGAGTTCTAGTTGTTCTATACCCTCAGCCGCACTTGATATTGTTAGCTTAGTGGAAGATAGTGGTATCATATGATTTCAATTCTCATTTCCCTGATAACTAATGATGTTACACATCTTTTCATGGGCTTATTGGCCATTCATATATCTTCTCTGTGAACTATCCTTTCAAATCTTTTGTGTATTTTTAAAAATCAAGTTAACTTCCTGTTGACTTGGAAGAGTTGTTTATGTACTCTGTATGCAAGACCTTTGTGAGCTGTTTTCTTTTTTTTTTAAAGATTTATTTATTTGTCTCTCAGAGACAGAGAATGAGAGGTAGAAAGCACGAGAGGGAAGAGGGTCAGAGGGAGAAGCAGACTCCCTGCTGAGCAGGAAGCCCGATGTGGGACTTGATCCTGGGACTCCAGGATCATGACCTGAGCTTAAAACAGTCGCTTAACCAACTGAGCCACCCAGGACGCCCGTCAGCTGTTTTCATTGCAAATATTTTCCCCCAGTCTGTGACTTTACTTAAAATATTTTAACAAAATTTTGAAGGATTTGGAGTTTAATTTCTCATCTTTTTCTTTTATGATCCATGATTTCTGTGTTCTATCTAAGAAATATTTGTTTATACTAAAATAAGAGAGATTTTCTGATTTTCCTATTTTATAGTTTTACTTTTACTTTTGGCCTGTGATCTATTTGGAGGTAACTTTTGTAGGTGACTTGTGGTGAGGATTGAAGTTTATTTTTAATATAAATACAGCACTATCTGTTCATATGACTATCCTTTTCTCATAAATTACACTGGGACTTCAGTGGAAAATCAGTAGGCTGTGTATACGTGAGTTTACATCTAAACTCTCTATTCTGTCCCATCATCTGTCTATTCTTATGCCAGTATTATACTGTCTTGTTTACTTCCACTTTAGAGTAAGTATTAACATCAGGCAGAGTGTTACTCCTACTTTGTTCTTCCTTATCAAAATTGTTTGGCTATTTTAGATTCTTTGCATTTCCGTATACATTTTAGAATCACCTTGATAATTTCTAAAAAAAAATTAAATCTTACTGGTATTTTGATTGGTATTGCATAGAGTTTTAGATAAATATTTTTAAAGATTTTATTTATTTGACAGAGAGAGAGACAGCGAGAGAAGGAACACAAGCAGGGGGAGTGGGAGAGGGAGAAGCAGGCTCTCCACTGAGCAGGGAGCCCAATGCGGGGCTCGATCCCAGGACCCTGGGATCATGACCTGAGCCTAAGGCAGACACTTAATGACTGAGCCACCCAGGGGCCCCAAGTTTGAGATAAATTTGAGAAGAATCTGTATCTTAATAATACTGATCTTTCAATACATGAACATGGAATATATCTCTTTATTTTGATCTTCTTTAATCCATCTCAGCAACATTTTCATTTTCAGTATATGTCTTGCACATCTATTGTTAAATTTGTTCATAGATGCTTTATATTTTTGATAATCTTATAAATTTTTTTCAGTTTTCAGCTAGACCTTTATATGTACAAATGCAAAGTTTAAAGCATATGGGATATCCTAAAGCACCATACTCTGCCACATGAATAGTACGGGCACCAAGGCAGTAGAATGGCAGAAGACCCAGAGCTTTCACTATGTGCAGGTCATTCACAAAGGAAGTCAGATGGGCCTTGAGAAAAGTGAGGTTTCCACGTATGAAATGGAAACATAGAGAAGGCTCTCTGCTACATTTTTTTAACCTCTTAATTTTAGGCTTATTCAACATGTGAGCATCCTTTTATGTGGTCTCAGTGAACAAAAAATAATGGTAGTAGTATTAGAAAATATTTCCTCTAAGGTTTTTTTTCTGTATTAGTTGTTACAGTATTTAATATAACATATTCAGACACCTCACTAGACTGATATTCATTGTTATAAAATTCTTAGCCAGTCTGTTCCTTGTTTAGAGTGCCAAACACAGCATATTTGATACTTGATACTTGAAATAGTTAATTTTTTTTAACATAGCTCCCCTGCATGACAAAATATATTTCAGGCTTAATCATGAAATGAGTAATAATGTTGGCCAAAAAATAAATACATCAGTGAACATTTTATATTACTGCATTTCATTTCATATATATATATATATATATACATTTTATATTATTGCATTTCATATATTATTGCATTCCATTTCATATATATATATATATATAGTCTTGCTAGTTAAAAAATAAAAATTAAAAGTAAATATGTTATTATAAAAAATAATGACTATCTTAACATTGTATTAGTTGAATTTTTGGAAAAAAGGGAGAAACTGTATTGCTGCATATTGGTCTGTTTCAGCAATGAATTGCAGTTCTTTTTTGGGAGCCTTATGCAAATGTGTCATTGGTGTATTTAAAATTGAGCTTTGCATATTTATAGTTAATAGTGTATAGCCAAATTTGTCAAATATACTCGTGGTTTATAAAAATAATACATTTTATTAATTTTAACTTCAAAAATTTCTCCTATGAAGCAACGGATATACAAATAGTTAGGAAAAGTCTTAAGCATAAGGGTATTAGAGATTCATAAAATCCTATTTCACAGTAAATTCCTAAGAAATCATAATACTATGCATGTCTTCAATTTTATTATTTTATTTATTTATTTATTTGATAGAGCGAGAGAGCACAAGCAGGGGGAGCAGCAGAAGGAGAGGGAGAAGTGGGCTTCCCACAGAGTAGGGAGCCCGATGTGGGGCTCGATTCCAGAACCCTGGGATCATGATCTGAGCCGAAGGCAGACATTTAACCGACTGAGCCACCCAGGCACCCCACATGTCTTCAGTTTTAGAGATCTGTTCTTTCTGCTTTCAGATGTCTTCACAGTGGAAAAAAAATTCCACTAGAAGGATCTTCACCAGAAAATTCATCCTAAATTCTGTTTGGAAAAAACTTCCAAAGTTTTTCTTCTGTGAAAAAACACCAAAACCAAAACAAAGAAAATGAATAAATGAGAGTAAACATTGACATTATTTGTCCCATTACTATAGAATGAGTGTTGGGACACCTGGGTGGCTCAGTCAGTTAAACATCTGACTCTTGATTTCGTCTGGGGTCATAGTCTGAGGGACATGGGATTGAGCCCTGCGTTGGGCTCCATGTTCAGTGTGGACTCTGCTTGGGATTCCCTCTCTCCCTCTCCCTCTGCCCCTCCCCTGCTTGTGCTCTCTTTCTCTCGCAAATAAATAAATAAATGAATAAAATCTTAAAAAGAAAAAAGGGAGAGTGTCTACTTCTTGGTGAAACTGATTGAGGAATTCAGACATTGAAATTTTGATTTTTCTTGCCATGTAAGACCAGAATCTTTGTCCTTTTCCTAACATTCTTCTCATAAATTGGATTCTCTTTTTATGTGCAAACATCCATTTCCTTAAATTTTTTGCTACATGGTTAATTGTTCCTCTGTGATTTTTATGTGTTGGTCTTCGAGGAACAGTCTTAAAGCTTGGTGTTTCACTGTACATTCTTAAGGTCCATTGCAAGTATTTGCAAATATTTCTGTGTCTGATTAATCCATCTAATACTTCAAACTAGAAAAATAGAAAGGAAATTCCACATGGCTGTTATTGTATATTTTGAAGCTACAGTTTAAGCACAGGAATATGTAGACCACAGAGGCTGGGTATATGAAATGCACTCAAAGCAATCTTCAAGGAAGTTACACATATACTGTCAAAGCAAAGTCTGTTGCTGAATCCACAAGCATCGGCATATCCAGACACGGATCTGAGGATTCTCCAAATTAACTTCCATTTACTAAATTGAAGCTTACATATACAATATTAAAACTCATCAGAAACTTAGCAATTGTTTAGGATTTAGATATATTTTTCAAGAAGGAGTATTTTACCAATTTTGTAAGAATTTGCTAGTAGTTGACTTTTTGTTGTTTTTATTATTTTTTTGGGTGAACACCAAGGGTTTGCAAGCCTTTTGTGTACCTAGCTGGTTATATGTCTTTATTACTGATAATTTGCTGATAATTAATAAGAATCTACCTGATAACATTAAATATACAGAGTACCCAGTGTTTGGCATAAATTAAGATTTGGTAGCTACTGTTTAATTACTGTGGTTTTTGTTTAAATTTAGAACTCATGTAGGGTCCACTCAGTAAGTGGGTTTTATAGTTTGTAGATTGAGTATCTACATCTTTATCATCAAGGGTTAATGTAGATTTAAATGTGAAATCGAAGTCTCAAAAGCAACTGGACTTTTTCTTGCTTAGAAATTCAGAGCGTTGAATGGCTTGTTGTATTACAACTCCATGAATTATATTGATTTTCATTCGCTTACAGTATACGTTCCAGAATTGTCTATGATTTTGGACTTTCATGCCCTGCCTCATCTGTTGCCAATGGTCTAGTAGCTGAGACAGCAATCTCTCAAGAGCTTCCTGCTATACCATACTGAGTAGTGCCTGTATTGGTCAGTAGCTGGCCTATTGAAGACATTCATAAATGGCCAAGGAATGGTGTGAGAAAAAGGAAATACATAGAGGAAGAGGCATGCAGATGAGTGATTAAAATTATATATAATGAGAGAAAGATACTATTAACAACTATGTAGCACTAATAATACAGGTTATCAACTCTATTCCTAGACAAAGGACTCTAAAGTGTCTTCTTACGAATAAATTAGAGTAAATTTAATGAATTGAAGTTACATAGAGAAAACTTTTTATGAAAAGCTTATAAATATGAAAATTTATTTTATTATGGTAATATTATGGAAAAGGCAAGAAAAATGTGTACGTTAAATATAATGATTTACTATATTAAAAAATTCAGTGCTTAGAGAAAGCCAGAAATAAGTACATCAAATAGTTACTAAGGTAACAAGGAAATAGCAGTGATTTTAAAAATACCTTTTCATTAGTTTCAGTGTTACCCATTTTTTAATAAAAAAGCAAATATAATTTAGCACATGATGGAAATATATAATAAAGTTATTAATTCTATAATTTTTATCTCTAGATTGTAATTTTATCTTTTTGTAATCAAGTCCTTTGGTGGTGATCTTGTAATATATTTAAAATCAAGTTTAAAAAATATTAACTGTTGAGTCAGTATGCTTTCAGACCAACTGCTGGTATTGATCCCATTGGTTTTTATATTGTGAAGATATCATATGTATTGGAAAGCTGCAGACTAACTTGATATTTGATGTAGTTTTTGCAGAAGGCTTTTCAGGAATCATCTAGGTAACTTTTTAAACCCTGCACTCTTAGCAGCTCTTAAATGTATGATACTTAGTTAATTCATGACCATAGGGCCAACTTAAGATTTTATTTATTTATTTGAGAGAGAGAGAGAGAGCACACACAAGCAGGGGAACGGGGCAGAGGGAGAGGGAGAAGCAGACTCTCCACTGAGAAGGAAGCCTGACGTGGGACTCGATCCTAGGACTCTGAGACCAGGGCTTGAGCTGAAGGCAGATGCTTAACCGACTGAGCCAACTAGGCACCCCGTGGGCCAACTTATTCTATAGGCACAGTAGGTACTGTGCCTACTAGGCCCACGACACTTTTTGGAGTCCATGGAAATGTTTTAATTTTAATTTCTTCTAAAATCAGAATTAAAGAAACAAAAAAACCCATAAATATAATTGTGTATATGAATATATATATATACACACACATATATATGTATATTCATTTATTTCTTTTTATTTTTAAAATTTTTCTAAAGAGTTTACTTATTTATTGGTCAGAGAGTGAGAGCAAGCACAAGCAGGGGGAGCAGAAGAGGGAGAGGGAGAAACAGGCTCCCCACTGAACAGGGAGCCCAATGCAGGGCTGGATCGCAGGACTCCAGGGTCGTACCTGAGCCGAAGACAGATGCTTAACCAATTGAGCCACCCAGGCTCAATTTAAAAAAAAAAAAAATTTTTTTTAATGGTGGAAGGATCCCACAAAAAGCAAATAGGCCAGACAGAGCCCATGAAAGTTATAATGTGTTCCTGCATGACGTCTTAGTGCACGACTTTTTCCTTTCCCTTAATAATTCTATAATGAATTTAGGAAAAACATCTGAGAATAACAGTAACCTGTGGATCTCATGAAAGATCCTAAGAAAATCAAAGTGCTAAGATGAAAAATGTCAGCCCAGCAGAAAAATGCATTTTAAAATATGCCTTATGCAGGATGCCTGGGTGGCTCAGTTGGTTAAGCATCTGCCTTCAGCTCAGGTCATGATCCCAGGGTCCTGGGATCGAGTTCCGCATTGGGCTCCTTGCTCAGCTGGGAGCCTGCTTCTCCCTCTGCCTGCTGCTCCCCCTGCTTGTGCACCCTCTCTCTCTTTCTCTGACAAATAAATAAATCTTTAAAAAATTAAAAAATAAAAGGATTTAAAAAATAATAATAAAATAAAATATGCTTTATGCAGTGACCAGCGTCCATCTTGTGTCTCTTGTGTTCTTAATCAACAGCAGTATTAACTTGACTATACATAGTTGGTCCTTTGTTTATAGAGCAGCGAGTTTTCACTCCAGTACTCACCTCTGCTTAGATCTCTAGCTTATTTTAAGAAAACAACAGTTTCAGCAAAACCTTTTCCATGACAAGGAGTAAAACTTTTTATTGACAGTTTTATTAGAGTATTTATATTCCATTATATTATAAAATACAGCACTTGCCTTTGTGTGCCATTGTTTGATTTTCTTTCAAATATTATTGATTTTCCCAGATGTTTTAGGTAATTGCCTTGGTGTTTTAAAAATAGCGGTCATAATGACTAAAGATTGAAGACAACTCAGCATTTAAATAACCAAATGTCTTTCCCTTTCTTTACCCCAGTATTTTGGGAGGCTATGAAATATTTTAAGCTATTAGGTAAACTTTCCATACCATACAGTATAATTGTAGTGCTTTTACTTTCTTTGCCTGATACATATGGGCATACTTAATATTTTACTTTATTTTCCATTATTCTCATGTTTTTCTTCATTTTTTTCTCTCTCCTTTCTTCCTTAATTCAGTTCCACAAATACATATTATTTAAAGTTACTGTATAAAGAACTTAGGGAAATTTACTTTGAAGTCTCATTTTTCCCCCTTCCATTTATTCTTTATTGTTTTCTTCCTATATTTGTTCTTCTTTCCCTCTTACCAGCTTCTCCCACCCTCCAACTTTTTAAAATTTTTTTATTTAAATTCAGTTAGCCCAACATATAGTACATCATTAGTTTCAGATGTAGTGTTCAATAATTTATCAGTTGCATATAATACCCAGTGCTCATCACATCGTGTGCCCTCCTTAATCCCACCTGCCAGCTTTAAATGCCACACACACACACACACACACACACACGTGTACCTGAGTGATCATACTGAAGGTTTGTGTATTTGCGTGCCTGTGTTTTGGGAATCTTTAATGTCAGGCAGGATTTGCTAACTTTCTGTTGATTGTTTCACAGTCTGCAAAGCGATTCAATTTGTTCCTGAGACGACGTCTTATGGTAAAATAAGTGCTGAATGATGCTGCTTATGCTTTGGATGGCTGCAGTAATAGCCCCAGTCACTTTTATTCCAATGTATACCTGTGATTTGGAGGGAGTTTGTCACTGATTCCCAGTCCCCAGGCAACTGAGATTTTAGAATGGTGATTCTTAATTGTTTCTGGATCTGATTAGAACTGTGGACCCTCTTTCTAAAAAATATATATGTGTGTCTATTCATATACATATAATTTATGTATATATTATATATAATTATATTTGGTGTGCATACATATTTATATGTATTATATGTACTAATATACTGTAATATTTATATTTGGTATATATAGTATATATATTTCTATTTGGTATCTACATATGTATACACACACACATATATATATTACATACATATACACACACATACACACAATTTGCCTACAGCTTTAGAAGTTTATGAGCTACCAGGGATCCTGGACAATGAACCTTAGAACAATTACCTCATTCAAAGAAAAGCCACCCAGATGTTTGCCTCATTATAAATTGGCATTTCTAAGAACAAATCAAATATAAACACAGACACATATACACATTGCAAGATATTATCTTATTGTCATGTCTTGAGCAAAACAGAAGAGTGATGTTTTTTAATAGCCTTCAGTTATATGTAACAAAATTATCAGGCTTTTCTCCCCTAGTTTGCTTCAACCAGTTTTTTGTTAACAGTACTAAGACATGTGCCTCATGGTGATCGACAAGGTTACCAGTGATTTCTCCCTATTTTTAAACATTTTACTGTTAATATTAGAGCATGACATCATGGTGGAAGTTTGGGTTTTCCTAGGTAGCATTTGGCTTTCAGAAGGGAGGTATATATACCTATTTTGACTGAACACTCAGAAAAATTAGAGTCACTATTCATCTAGTTACTTTGTTTATTCCCTAATAGTCAAATACTCTGAGTGTGATTTTTGTTGATTTCTATGTGTACGTCCTCTGTTGTTAGAACTTCTCTGTGGACCTAGATTTAGCTTGCCAAACAATAAAAACTTTTGTAAATATATATTGTTTTAAAAATAATCTCTACCATGCAAATTTCGGCTGTCACAAACTAAGAACAAAAGAATTATTGGTTTCTTTTTTCACCTAATTTTTTGCTTTGATTATATTTAGTCCAATTAGTCTTCCCCCCCCCCCGCTCCAGTTTGACTTCCATGAGTTTTGGTGGATTTCATAAAATATTTTAATGTTATGATGATTTACAAGAGCTCAGATGATTTTTTTGTTTTGATTGCTTTTCCTTTCTGTAGTGATTTATATAAATCAAGAGGTAACATGATAACAGTAAGTTTTCTCAGCTTCTTTTACTTACTTTTAGGAAAATGGAGATGATTATGCATCTTTTGTTAGGGTGCAGAGAACTCAGACATAACATTTGAATTACTATATTTTGATACTGACTGTCTAGACTCCCTGGGTGTATCTTGTTTTTTTATTTTCCCACTCATTTCCTCCTGTACAATGGGAGCTAGTTCTTCCCAAGACACATCAGCTCTGCCTTCACTTAGATAAAATACAGTTACTTTGTTCAAAGACCAGGTCAGACATGAAATTTTTGTCTTATACCTGACTGATCTATATCCATTCCTTTTTAGGGGAGGTCTCCCTGGCCTGCCTTGGGTGAAAAACAGCATAGAATACCATAACAGAAACTCATAAACTAACATAAATACCAGTTATGAAAAGTAAAAAAACACCCAGTTCTCCATTCACAGGTTAGCTGAAGCAATTGGAAAATTGCCTATGTTAAGTTATAACTGCATCACAGGGTGAGAGAGATCACTGACATCTACTGCATTACCTGTTTGCCATCATTCTAAGTATTATATGTGGGCTATTCCAAATATTACATATTATATATTATAAATAAACTCTGGGGAAGACCAAATCAGTCAAACATGAGATCTCTTCTTTTGAAGCTCTCTAGTGTTTTTGTGGTTTTGAAAGGGAAGGAATTGTTGAGCCATACAACAAGGGAACATTGAATTTGTCAGTTTGACTATTATACTGAGAGAATTGATAACACAGATTCTAAACAAAGGATGGATTCTGGTTGACTTAGGGACTGGTGTTGAAAGGAGATCTGCATGAGCGTTTACTTGTAGTAAAACCAGCTGGCAAGCTACCTGCTTTCTCGTTTTTAACTGCACCTTGATTTTATTTTAACCCTTCCAAAGTTGAATTAGAAAGTAGCGATTTTATGAAAACAGTATAAGCATGAGTCATCAATTAATTTTCTTAGAGTGAGATGCATTAATTGGTCTATAATTACACCCCCAAAGTAATGTGTGAACATGAATTATCTGTTGGACTAATTGGTATGTTCTTTAATGAAGATAACAAGTCTCCCTCTGAATATGCATTTTGGGATCAATGTATACATACGTTCATTTTACATTTTGGTATAATTGCATCATTTTTGTTGTGTATGCATGTAGTTAAATGCTTAGCTTCATCTTGGGTCTTTCTTGTATATATATCTCCTTTATAGAATTTCACTTTCTAAAACAAACATAATCTGTTGATAAAAACTCTGGTGATTTGTCTTCACCTGCCATTTCAGGACTGAGAAAAAAAATTAGACCAAATTTTAGCTAATTCTTTTCATGTTTTTGCCACTTGAAAATAAAACTGTGAAAGCTGTGTCATTCATGTCTTCTGCAGTTTAAAAAAGATGAACAAAGCAAAGATTCTATCTTCTTCCGAGATGGGATTAGGCAAATTGATTTTGTGCTCTCCTATGTTGATGACATAAAGAAAGAAGCGGAATTAAAGGCGGTAAGTACTTGGGTGAGAGAAATGGAATCATTAAAAGAAGCAATTTCTATAATTCAGCAGGGTTGTTCCCATGGAATTGTAAAAGTCAGAGGCCTCTCAAATGTTACTGAAAGCTGAGAGTAGGGGAGAAGATCTAAGAATGGATTGGATGTGTAAAGTCAGTTTGTGTTTTTGGACTATTTTGAACCCTACCTTCTTTATCTTTTTCCAAATGACTGGTATATTTTTTATGTAGCTCCACAACATTAAATGTGACCTCCAAAATTTGAGGGGTATGTCTGAATATAATATTTATTGTTTGTAGGCAGTTTTCATTTTGAAAATGTATGGCTAAACCATGCTGTCTGAAATAGCCTTCACATAATGCTCTATTCCTTATCCTGTTTTCTTTTCATTATAACACATCTCTTTCTGACTTACATGTATTCATTGTTTAACTTGTTTGCTATGTCCAACACCATAAATTAGATTCGTGAGACCAAGGACTTTGTCTTTTTCACTGCGGTATACCCAGATGCCTAAAACAGCGGTGGCAGTATCGTGGATGTTCAATAAATATTGGATATTTGAAATAGTGAATTAATAAATGAATCCATACATGTAAGCATGTACATACATTTACTAACATACTTACATGGGAAATAAATATCATATAAAATAAAAATAAAAAACAATAGATACTATCCCGTAAGACCCTATTCCTTTCTTCCACCCTTTTCTCCTGGAAGCCCTTCCATCAGGCCCCTGAAATCCACCCACAGTTATCATTTTCCTTTTCTCTGGGCTCTTCATTGAGGTTCATTGCCTTCTCTGAGAGTCCTCTCAGGTGGTGGTTGATTTTCACGCATAGGACCTTTTTCTGGTAAATGGCTGCCCTCCCCCCATCTAATTGTTGATTACAGTCTGTTCTTCCTCATCCCTAAAATTCCCCAAGCTTTAGCTCCGATCAGATTAATCATTGCCCTGCTTTGTTGCTGTCACTAATCTTTCCCTGGGTCTTCTGTTTTATTTCTCAACAGTTTGAGCTCCGGGTTCACTCTCATTCTCTCCACCAATATTCTCAAGTTATTGATTATTGCAATGAGTACACAATAACTATTTTTTTAATATTGTTTTATTATGTTATGTTAATCACCAACAGTGTAGGAGGGAACACAGATGAGTATTTTATCATCCTACCCCCTTTCTTCCTTGAACTCCCCTTTCCATTTTTCTTAGTCTCTGGATCAGCCATTCACTTACCTAGAACTTGTCATTACTGATAACTACAAGTCTTTATCATCTCATTGCAGGCATCTAACTATCTGACCGACCCCTCAAATATTTTGGACCAATACTCTTCCTTCTAGCAGGACCAGATAAGATACAAATACCTTAACCCCCTTTTCACTGCTGGTTCTTTTCCACTGCTTTCCTATGCTGCTCCAGCTTAACTCTAATGGTCAACAAATGTAATCACTCTGTTACCTATGCCTTCAGACCCCTGCCCCTCCCTCACTTGTGCTTCCTTGGTAAAACAGCGCCTGCAGTTAAACTCACCTTTCCACTGACGGTGTACCGGAACCCGGCAGAAAGAAGGACATGCAGTTCACTTACAGATTTTACCTCATGTTTGTGCCCGTGGACCTCAGCAGAGTGAAGTTAATCATGCCTCAGCAGTCATGCTTCACCTCCTTATTCAGTCCATTTTTCCACTCTCCAAGAACAAAAACCTTCACTTGATCTCAGTTTCCCTGCCAGCTACTCTTCTTTTCTCAAATTCTTTTCTGCCCCATTTTCTCTTAAACCCATTCCCATCAGGCCATCACCTCAACCATTCTGCTCATTTTTGTATAAATAAATCCAGTGATCAAGTCTCAACCCACATCTTACTTGACCTATTAGCAGCATGTTTCTCATTTCCTTCTCGTATGTATGTTCTTCACTTGAATTCCAGAACTCCATATCCTCTTGGTTTTTCTCTTATTTCATTTGTTGTTCCTTCTCAATCTCTTCTTCTCCCTGATCCTTTATTATTGTAGTGCCTCAGGGTCCAATCCATAATCCTCTTCTTTTTCCAGCCTGCATGCAGTTCTTTGATGAAACATTCTTTTTTTTTTTTTTAAAGATTTATTTATTTATTTATTTGAAAGAGAGAGAATGAGAGAGAGAGCATATGAGAGGGGGGAGGGTCAGAGGGAGAAGCAGACTCCCTGCTGAGCAGGGAGCCCGATGCGGGACTTGATCCCGGGACTCCAGGATCATGACCTGAGCCGAAGGCAGTCGCTTAACCAACTGAGCCACCCAGGTGCCCTTTGATGAAACATTCTGTCTCACAGTTATAAAACCACATCTGTGCTAATTCCAAAGTTCACCTTCCAGTCCATTCTTCTCTTCCACATGACTATTTTGTGTCTCTGCTTGGAAGTCTTACAGACATCTCAGACTTGCCATGTCCAGAATGAGCTCCTGAACATCCCCTGCCCCTCCTAAAATCCTGATGTATCTACAGGTCTTCCCCATCTCCAGTCACTGATCCTACATTTCAATAGTTGCAAAGGATGTAATTTACGATGTATTGCTAATGGTCCAGTTAAACCACTTTTTAGCATGTATCCATAGAACTTCAATATCATGGGAATTTGATACCCACCATTATTCATTTAAAAAAATGAGTTTATGAAGAAATCCTTCTTCCACACTTGAAATTTTACATCATTTATTTTTCTCCTTCATCTAAAATTTCCATCCCATTTTCCCCACTTAAATTTTTCCCGAAGTAAATATTTTACCTTTGGGAGTCTCTTGTTTGTTCAATTGTAAGTGTGCTGCAACAAATATATGTATACACATTGAAATGTTTTTATTTCCCTTAACCAGAACAGTCTAAGCCTTAAACTTTTTCTTCTGTTTTGAGTTTTTTAAACAATTGTACAAGTATATAATTGATAAAGCATCATGATTGTGTTACAAAATTTGACAATTACCAAACATAAAAAAATAAACTCATCATCAGTTCGTCAGTTAATGAGATGGACAGAGGGACTTTAAATATATTTTCTTTATTAATAGACGAACAAGGATTATTTCCAGAATGAGTTGGTTCAACTTCAGCTATATTCCTCTCTTGTTTTTATATGCTAGTATAAATTCATCTTGTTCAGATAAATAAGTAGATTGGAATAGAAAGATTATCATTTAAGCAGTTTTAATCTTTTTTGTACTCCTGAATTCTGTCTCCAAATCATAGTGATGTATCATAAAAAGAGTGTTTAATGGTCCATTGGCTAACAGTCCTTTTAGTTCTTCACTTTTGTTGACCTCAGAGAATTGGCAGCCATGTAACTTGCAAAAGCATTTGTTACTGGAATGAAAAGAGCCGTTTGCTTTCTCAGTTCTGATAACAATATTTTGAATGCCCCTCCTCCTTTTTGTTGTCCACCTCCCACCTTTTTCTTTGGTCTTCTGGAAGTTTGCTGTCTGCCTCAATCTGATAATATAAAAGAAGGGCAATTAGGAAGGGGTAGTGGAGAGGAAACTTTGCACCACTATCATAGACCTTTTCTCATCTGTAGCAAACTTTGCAAGTGGAGAAAAAGAGCACATTAAACTATCTTTTACTCTTTGTAAAGTTGAAGATATATCAAGGTAGACCTATCAATGTAAAGGTAAGCATTCTGTATTATCATCATAAAGCCAGTTACTATAAAATTCTTCACACTTAAGTTATAATGCAGGCCAAAGGATTTTTCAACAATCAGTGCATTGTTTTGAAGCCCGCAAGTAATGATCGTTTTAATTTAATTTTTCTTCTAAGTGAAGCTATTCTGTTCTTCAAGGTTAAAAAGTCATAATGATATTTTGGCTTAAAATTGAATTAAATACATCATTTCTTTTTAAGAATATTGATATATTTGTCATACTGAGTCTCCCCAACCAGAAGCATGATATGCCTCTCTGTTTTGTTTTTTTTTTTTAAGATTTTATTTATTTATTCATGAGAGACAGAGAGAGAGAGGCAGAGGGAGGAGCAGGCTCCCAAGGAGCAGGGAGCCCGATGCGGGATTCGATCCCAGGACCCTGGGATCATGACCTGAGCCGAAGGCAGACGCTTAACCATCTGAGCCACCCAGGCACCCGATATGCCTCTCTGTTAATCAAGGTTTTTTTTAATGTTATTTAGTAAAGTTTTGCACAGATTTACAGATAGAGGTCCTGCACATTTCCTGGAAATTATTCCTAGATATATTGGATTTTTATAGTTATATTGTGAATTTTAACACAGGTGAATAGCAGGACATGGTGCTAAGATGTGGGTAATACATAAAATACTTTTGCGTATAACCATGGGAGGGACAGAGGACCATCTGGAATAACAAGTCTGTTTATCACTGGGCAAATAAAAGTGTTCTACATAATTCTATTGATTTGTTTTTCCATAGGAAAGGAGAAAAGAATTTGAACAAAATCTCAGAAAAACAGGTCTTGAGTTGGAAGTTGAAGACAAAAGGGTAAGTATAGGTGTTAATTTGTACCAGAGTCTTGGTGTTTGAAGCATTGTTTTCTTCTGCTATGGACCTTGATCAAATAGACTTTGTGTTTGGGAGCAATACAGTAGATTTTTTGGCTACAGATATGTAGATGGTAGGGCCTGTGGTCTTCCTGGTAAATAAGCAGGTCAGTGCTCTGAATATAAGATAATGAGTTAAACATTGTTAAAATAGACATACATAATTCTATTCAGGGTACAAAGAAAGTGAAGACACAGGTCTTGTTTCATATCTCTCATTTTGAAGGCTGCTTGTAATCCGACCCTCTAGTTAACCTGGCTATCTTATAGCACAACCCACTATGTAAGCCAAGATGACTTTCTCTGCTCATGAATATGGCACATTCTTTTATTTATTTTTTTAAATCTCTTACCATCCACTGGTTTTCTAGAATTTCCTTCAAAATGGTTTTTAAAGACCTATTTCGGATCCCACTTTGTCCATGGAACTCCAGTATTCTCTAGTTCTTACTTACTGTTTTTACTGTACTAATAAGTATGTGTTACAGTCTATAACTTGGTCATTCTTCTGTGTCATGAACCCCTATTAAAGCTCTTCTTCTAGGTATAGGCCATACCTAGCTGGGTAAGAAGAGTATGTATGTCTTATCCTTTGCATGTATCCCTCATATATCCTAAGCACAGTTCTGAGCTCATGGTTAGTCACTAATAACTTAAGAGATTGCCCACAATCACATATGTATCTGTAGATTCTTGGCTAGTTTACATTGACTCTGAAATACATTTTTTAGTATATTCTTTCTTTGTCTCTGTCACATACACACACACATACACGCGTTTACACATATACATATATGTATATGTAAGTGTAATATATAGATATATATTCTGAGAATTTGTTCCTCTAGAAGTTTTGCTGAAAAATGTCAATAAATTGAAACTGCTGTAACATCTTTAGTGTGTTTGAGATTTTATAAAACTTTGTTTCTTTAATCAGTTTGGTAACAAATAAATCATAATGCTTCCTGTTATTTTGCCTCCTTTTTCTACAGAACTCTGAAGATGGAAGGACTTACTTTGTCAAGATCCATGCCCCTTGGGAGGTACTAGTTACTTACGCTGAAGTGTTGGGAATCAAAATGCCTATTAAGGAGAGTGATATTCCTCCAGCTGAGAATATCCCCTATATGCTTGGGCCTCTGAAGCTCCCAAAGAATGTGAGGCACCCTCATCCTGAATATTTCACTGCCCAATTCACCAGACATCGGCAGGAACTCTTCCTCATTGAAGACGAGTCAAGCTTCTTTCCATCCTCATCAAGAAACAGAATTGTAGGTAGAGAAGATCTTTGGTCACATCCCTTCAAGTGTGGTATATGTGTCTGTGTGTGCTTGTGTATGTGTGTGTATACATGTGTGATGCAATGTCTGCACAGTGTGTCTGCATACATTTTGATAAGTACTTGGTGGGATTGAGTGGGTTCAAAAGTCCACCTGGACCACTTAAACCTGTTCACCTACTGACTTATCAAACTTGTTTAAACACAAAAGTTTGACAGTATGGGCACAGTTAAGATAGAGGCTTCATGTAATACTGAGACAAGCTCTTAATTGAGAGCCAGGGCTTAGGTTTTATTTGTTCTTTGTAAAGTGGTTTTATAAACTTAGAGTTTGGTTTTATAAATACACTGCATAGCAGGAAGAATATTGGTCATTCCAAATGAAAATGGAATTTTAAAATTTCTTTATATATAGCTAGCGTTTGAGAAACCTCAAAACTTTTCCCTCTCATTTAAAACCATTTTCCGTCCTGAATAATATTTCCTCTCTATTTGTAGTCCTAGAATCTTTACGTTTCCCATTAAAAGCCTCTCTCCTAAAGAATCATGCTTCCCCTACCACTGCTTCCTCATGTTAAGGTAGGAATGAAGTCTACCTCATAGGTTACTCTGAGAATGAAGTGAGTTAAGGTATGAAAGACTTTGATACCTGAATATACTAGGTGCTCAATAAGTGTTAGGTATTATTGTCAAAATCAAATGAAAGACTCTGTGTGAAGCACTTTGCAAACTGTAGAGTACTTTAGATAGACTTGTTATGTTAAAAAGTAGCTAACAAAAAGTCAGGGAACCAGGAGGAGCAAATTAGGAACTTGATCAGGTATAGAAATATTAGTATCCATTTCTCTTTACTTGTTCTGTCTAAAGAGTATGGATACCTTAGATTAAGTTAGCTTTAAAACAGCAGTTTTTCCTCCTTCAGTGGAGCAGAACTATTTTTGCTCTATTGAAGAAGTTTTTTGGGAGATTAATGTGGAAGATCCCTTCCTTCCTATCCTCATCCAGGACACTCAAGTTTATGTATGTACACATTGAAAGTATTCCAAGAGCCTCTTACATTGGTATTGAATTTCATACTTCTCAAAGCATCTTCACAACCATCATGACATTTGAGCCTCGTGATGTATATTTTATAACATCTAGCATATATATATATTCCCAATTCCAACAGCTATTGAGTTTATTCCCAACTTTTCTGATTTACAAACAATTCTGTAGTTTTCAACCTGTTATTTACATATTTCAGTGTATATATAAATTTTTCTGCAAAATTGATACCAGATACAAAATTACTGGATCTAAGGGCACACACATTTAAAATTTTATATTGCACTATCACTCTTTACAAAAAGATGTACTAATTTGAGTCCTAGTAACAACATATGAGAGTGCTCCATGTTCCACATCTTTCTCGACATTAGAATTTACCAATCTTTCTTTTCCTTTCTTTTTTAATTGTGGCATAATATGAATAGAGGTAGGCCCCCAGGTTGCAAGCAAACAGCTCACTGAATCGTCACAAAGCAAACACAGCCATGTAACTGCCACCCACATCAAGGAGAAAAACTTGTTTACCCTCCAGAAGTCCTACTAACTTCCCAGTTACTGTTCCCATTGTCCTCAGCAGAAGTTGACTTTTAAATTTTATAAAAATGGAATCATGCAGTATATATTCTTTTGAGTCTGGCTTCTTTGGTTCAACACTTATTTGGGTGATTTAGCTCTTGTATGAGTTTTTGTGCATTCATTTTCATTACTTTGTATTGAAATTTATTTGTGTGTCATTATGGTTTTAATTTGCATTTCTCTGATATGTGTTTGGATGCTTTTATTGCTTATTTAGATAGGTACTTTTGTGAAGTCCCTGCTAAAGTCTCCTGTCTGTTTCTCAATTAGGTCTTTCCTGGTTGATTGGGAGAAATCGTTGATATATTCCTCATATGAGCCCTTTGTTTATCATATACGTTACTGATCTTTTCCTACCTGTGCTTCCTTTTTCTTTCTTTTAATGGCTTCTTTTGCTAAACAGATGTTTTTAATTTTAATGTAGTCCAGTTTCTCAAGCCTTTTCTTTATGAATCATGCTCTTAATCTTTTAACTACCACCATGACCATGACGTCAATTTCCTATGTTATTTTTTTTGAAGTTGTATTATTTTATTTTCCACATTGAAACCTAGCGTCCACCTGTAATTCATTTTTGTGCATGGTGCGGTTTCCCACCAGATGTGTGGTCATCATTCAGTTTGTAGCAATTATTGAAAACATTAAACTTTTCATACTGTTTTTCAGTTCCACCTTTGTCATAACTCAAGTTTCTATATATTCATCGGTCTACTTCTGGGCCCAGTACTGCAGCTTTGATCTTTTGTCTCCTTTTGTATTGATACTGACAATGTTGAACTTTACTTGAGTTCTGTAGTCCTAGAAAACAGGGACCGTTAAGGAAATCCCTCACTCCTTGTTCCGGTGAACTGCTTCCTTTAAAGGATCACCCTAGCCCCTATGAGTATTCATAGATAACCACTGCCCCCATCTCCCAGTTTGACTTGACAGCACCACTTGCCACATAGTTCATCCTAAATTCGCCTGGCGATTGAAGTGTCTATCTATGGTAGTTATCTTTATACCAAGAAAAAAATTAAGCTTCTCATATCTCTATGCCAAACAAGTAGTTACAGGTTGGAGTCAGGTGCCCAGTCTACTTTCCCATAGAAACAGGGAGGTGGGGATGCTATCTTGCTTGATGTTTACATTTAAAAGGGATGGCTCCTATAAAACTTAAGGAAAACACTCCTGGGTTGTAAAACTGTCAAGAGGCTTATTTAGCTTTGCTACGGATTTACATAAGTCTCAAAGGGATAGAGAAAGAGTTTATAATTACAAGCTCTCTAAAGGAAATGCTCTAAGAACAGAGAGGTCGGGGAGGAAGTCTCTTTCCCTTTTGGCACCAGGGAAATTTCAGTTCTTTTAGATTTATAATTAGCCTTGTAATTTCTCCCTTTTGTAATTAGTTTGTAGTAATAAGAGTCAAACATAGGCCCTCCATATTCTCACTCTTGATCTGATAAATGGCTAGCTGAACTATTTATCCCCACTGATCCATCAAAACAAAGTATTTGGTAGCTGAATTGACTGAACATTAATTAAACTTTCCTCCCACAGGAACCTAAACTTTGATGTACCCTTAACCCAAGCCAGCACTGGCATGTATAATAGCCCTTCCTTACCGCAAAGAAGGACACTCCCTCACCCTGGCTTGCCTCTCCCAAATGAATAAGTGAATGAGTGAATGAATGAATGAATGAATGAGTAAAAAGAAAAGTCTCTTTTTGCCTGACTTTTCAGATGTTCACAGGGCTCCCTATTACAATAGTTTCCCTCCCCCTCTTGTAATAATCTTTTCATATAATGTCTTTCCCAAGTCCAGATTTGTTTTGGTTTTTTTTTTTGACAATACCATGCTGTATTTTTTTTTTTTTTTTTTTTTTTTACCATGGCTTCATAATAAGTCTCAATATCTGGTGGAGTAAAATTTTCCACTTTGTTAATACCCTAGGACAGAGTTCTAATTTTGGTGAATCTTTCCTAAAGAAATAATCCAAAGTATGTAAAATAATTAATATCTATCATATTATTTGTAAAAATTAAAAGTGCTTTCATAAATTATGATATATTTACCAACATAAAATAGTAAGCTTCACTTAAATGAGTAACCAGATTAGCTAATGGTGATTCGAGAACAACCAGCACTCTAACCAACAATTCTTTAACTTAGGAGATGTGAGAAGGGGGGCGGGGAAGGAAATAGATTGAAAACAGTGCTGAAAATTCATCAGAAAAGCAGAAATTCTGAAAAGGTGCTGGAAAACAAAGTGCAGATAGTATTCAACTGGCAGAAATATGAGAGCAGAGAACACCAAAATTATATGGAGGAAAAAACTGATGCAAAGATATAGATGAATGCAAAGTAGTTGTAGAGATACGGTAATCTTGTGTTAATAAATTCAGATGTCAGTAAGAGGCCCTGTATAAATCCTCAGAGTAACTGAAGTAATCAGCATAGCTAAGTATCAATTCTATACCATATTCCCACAGCTGAACTGTTAGTGGTGATATTACACTCCCAACTTGAACGCCTGATTGTAGGAATTTTGGCACAAGACTTCCAGAGGAGCTTGGGACGGGAGAAGCAAAATAAATCATGATCCATTCCTGCCTCTCCCCACGGCAATAGACAGCTCCCATACCCAGGAGCTAAACTACCTGCAAACTCCATACAAGCTCACCCTCTACATCTTCCCTCAAACAACAGAGGGAAGGTTCCTTCTGTAATCAGAGCCTGTATCTACATTCAGACAAAGTTGGACATTGTTAAATTGCGATGGGAAAAAAATGTGGATAGCATAAAGTTCTGAAATGTGTGTCTGATGCTTACCTCATAGGTTTATTATATTCTCTCACGGTGTCCTTTTGGCATAGAAGATGGGAAGAAAAAGTTTGGAATTGAAAGACTGCTAACTTCTAATACTTACTCATCTGCCTATCCACTCCATGATGTAAGTATAAGCTTGGTTTTGAAATACTGAGCCCATTTTCCCTCTGACATTCAGAGGTCGCCTTGTTGGAAGAGAGAATCTTCCCTTTGCTTCCTTTTTTATGACAGGTTGCTTAATTCTTTCTCCTGTTGGGAAAATCCCCCAAAGACTCCCTAGTTCCCAGCTGAGAAATTTACTAGCTATGCCGAAACACATAGTTAACTTTACACTGTGGTTTCAATGGAAATTTATTTTTAAAAAATATTACATTTGTATGTGAATTTTCTTTAGAACCCATATTGAAAAATAGCAGTTTTATTAAAAAAAACAAACAAAAAACAGTGCAGAGTAGAATATTTGGAAATTTCAATCTGAACCCATCAGATCTTTTCTCATTTATGAAGTTTTGGCTTAAGTTATATGCATTTATGTATCCGTTCATTAGATACATGATTGGTTTTAAGTACATGCATACCTCCTTTTCTTGTGCCTTGCTTTATGGCACATTGCAGGTATTGGGGTTTTTTGTTTTTTTTTTTTTTACAAATTGAAGGTTCCTGGCAACCCTGTGTCATGGAAGTCCATTGGCACCATTTTTCCAACGGCATCTGCTTACTTCATGTCTCATTTGAATTTTTTTGGTTTCCCATTGCATATAGAAGTTGTTTACACTAAACTGTAATCTATTCAGTGTGCAATAGGTTATGCCTAAAAACGGTACTTACCTTAATTAAAAAGTACTTTATTGCTAAAAAATGCTAGCCATCCTCTGAGCCTTCAGCAAGTTGCAATCTTTTTGCTGGTGGAGGGTCTTGCCTCCAGATGGCTGGGGACTGATCAGGGTGGTGATTGCTGAAGGTTGGGGGTGGCCATGGCAATATGTTGAAATAAGAAAATGAAGTTTGCCATATCGATTTGACTCTTCCTTTCACAAATGATTTCTCTGTGCAGAGAGATGCTTTTTGATGAACGAGGTCTGTTCCTTACTGTCTAGTTGATTATCTTTGATATGTTTTCTATAAATAGAGTACAGCAGAATTTTCCAAAATGGGTGGCAGTTTTTAACAGGAGTATCAATTCCGGTGAAATTAACTTCAGTTGTTAGAGAAACCATCCTCCTTCCCCAAACCCCGCCTCCCTCCACGCACATTTGGCAGAAGATCTAATAGGGGATTAAAGATTCAATATAATGGCGTGGTCATTTGGTAGAGAGATATATAGTGGGTTAATAAACACTATACAATGCATTCTCTGTCAGTCTTTCTTCACAAAAGGGCTCATTCCGTTTTAGAAGATTTTGAGGTTTGTTTTGTTTTTAGGGCATTAATTCTCTTCTTACTATTACCAGGTCATTAAGCCAAATTAATATCCTCAGTCACCAGCAACTTTAATCTGTACATCCAGCCTTCCCGCAGAGTCATTTATGATCACTAGAAGATGAGTGGTACTTAGCTGTTGTGAGAGATAGTTATAACTTACTGTTAGTTTTACTTTTTTTTTTTCTATCCTGAATGCAAGGTTAGGTACTGGATTTTCCCTTCTGTGCATTAAAGAATCATTTTTCAAGATACCCAAATAGGCTACCTTTTTAATTTATTTCAATTTTCAAGATTCAGTAGGATTAGCTACAGAAGAAGAAAAAAGTTGGAATCTAGGTGATATAAAATCTTACACCTTATTATATTGAGATTTTCACATGTGCTTAATTTTCAATTGGGTATTTATTCATGTTGTCTTCGGCAGTTCATTTGTCTGGGCAAACAGTTAAAAGAATGTGTTGAACCACCATGTGTAGACAGTACTCTGCTATGTCCCGAAGGGATATTTTTTTTTTTTAAGATTTTATTTATTTATTTGAGAGAGAGAATGAGAGAGAGAGAGAGCACGAGAGGGAAGAGGGTCAGAGGGAGAAGCAGACTCCCTGCTCAGCAGGGAGCCCGATGTGGGACTTGATCCCAGGACTCCAGGATCATGACCTGAGCCAAAGGCAGTCGCTTAACCAACTGAGCCACCCAGGCGCCCTCCTGAAGGGATTTAATAAGGCAACTCAGTATGTAAAAATGGGGGAAATGCATGAAACAGTACTGAGGAAATACTTTCTTTTTGAATATCTGTAGGGTCAGTATTGGAAGCCTTCAGAACCTCCCAATCCTGTCAACGAGAGGTACATACTTTGCCAGAATTGGGCCCGGTTTTCCTATTTTTACAAGGAGCAGCCTTTAGATTTGGTTAGGTAAGTTCCTTAACATAGTATCAAACTGATTAAAACTTGATGTGATTTTTATTCACGATGGCATCGCATTCCCTTTCTTTTACCACTGTTTTCATCCACAACATGTTACATCTTCCCAGTTTTGTATCCACACTATCATGTAGTCATTCATTTGAGAATAGAAAGCTGTTGCCAGAATACCTTTAACTACCATGCAGAAGTAGCTCGGTAGTTGGTATTTAGGTAGGCTGGGTTCAGATCCAAGTTCTTCCTCTTAGAGGCTACAGAAACTTGGTCAAATTATTTAATCTCTATGAAGCTCATCTGTAAAATGGGAGTAACAATGGCGCTTTCCTTATGGGGCTGTTTAATAATGAAATGAGACATGTCTATATTTTTAGCATAGGGGCTAGCACTTAGGGCTTCATACGTATTAGTTTTGTTTTTCTGAGTCCGGGGATTTAGAAACTAGCAGAAAGCTTGTGCACAGAGGTCTGTGTGCGTGCATGTGTGCGTGCGTGTAGATCTCAGAGATCTGTGAAGGCACGTGTTCCGTGACCTCAATTCTTTAGACAGTTTCATTGGCTAAGCAAGAAGCCTGCCATTGCAGGTTCCTGCTTTGAACCCTGACAATGCCCCATACATACAGGATGTCAGGAGACTCGTGCCAGGATTTCAGTAAAGGAACAATCAGATGAGACCCCTGGTTGCTACACACCTGGTGTTTCACTTGGGGGTTTATGCTGGTAATGCTATGCTTGCACAGCATCACAGTGTCCTTTTTATGAGGCTGATGCCCCCAAGTCAGTAGAACAGTTATCTCAAAGATTTTGTTTAAGGCAAGTAAGTGGAGATTTTTAAGAATAAATGAAAGGCAGGTAGCATAGATAAGCTGGTACTTTCTGTAAATCATTATATGAACTCTTTGTTGGATAGATGTTTTAATTGTTTTGGATAATGGTCATTTAACAATTCAAATAGTGAAGAGACTTGCAAAATGTTAAGTGAATTTCTAACTCTGTCGAACTTGGCAGAAGTAATTGCCCTTGATTTGGTATATCCATTCAGTTCTATTTTTTTGTGCATGTATAATGAAATGCATACACAGTCATATTTTTTCCTTAGAAAAAACAATGGCATATTTATTTACTTTTTTGCTGTCATTTTCTTTTTGCGCTAAATAATATATTATTGGTACTCCTCCTGTGAATACACACAGATCTATCTCATGCTTTTTAACAGAACACAGAGTGCCATATTATAAATGTTGCAAAATTCATTTATCTGTTTTTCTGTCAGAAAACAGGCTGTCCCAGATTTTTCACTGTTACAAACCTGCTGCTAAGGACATTTGCAGACATTGGGCCCTTGGAGAATGTTTTCATAGCATATTTTTAAAGAAGCATAGTCATCAGAATGAAGGTTTACATAGTTTATATTGCTCAAAATATATTGAAAGTATGTATTCATTTAACGTTTTTAAACTATCAACAGGTGTTTCTACTATGAGTATTCTCCAGCGATTTGTATTTTTGACCATTTTTGACCGTGGGTATATACAAACACATTACATCTGGGGTCAGTGGGGGTTATATCTGTAATACTTTGTGAGCCCTTGCAAATTTCCTTTTACAACAAAATGGAAACTCAGATATTTAATCAGGTGACAGTGCCTAGCATAAATTTAATAACTTTTAAAAGTTTTTCATCTTCTTACTATAATAAGTTCTCATTTATAGCAAGCTATACTGCTTTTCCATTTCAATAGTAAAATGATATTTTTAAATAAATGTAAAATTTTAACCCAAGTTTAATGTAAAGAACTGATAACTTAGGTGAAAAATTTTTTAGTTAACTTAAAAGGCAAAAAAGAAAACACTGTGTTATCACAGAAGTAGCAACTACAGAAAACAACTATTATCCCTAGGGTTTCTTTTTAGTGTTTATGTAAGATAATATTCTTTTTCTAGGAACAGACAGTGAAGTATTTAGGGATAAAGGACCATGACATATTCAACCAACTTACTTTCAAATGGCTCATCAAAAGATATCTACATCTATATTTATATCTCTATCTTCATATATATATATATATATGAAGAGAGAGAGGGAGTTATATGAAGAGAGAGAAAGTACAAATGGAACAATATTTTTGCAATAAAAGAATTAAAGAGTATATGGAAGTTATCTAAATTATTCTTGCAACTTTTTCTATATATATGAAATTATGAACAAATGGAGACTTTAATAAAAGGAGAGTACAGAAGTAGTAGATCCACACATATATAGTCAATTGATTTTCAACAGAGGTACCTGGTCATTCACTGGGGAAAGGATAGTCCTTTAAACAAATGATGTTAGAACAAACAGAAATCCATATGCAAAACATGAATCTTGATCCTTTCCTATACAGAAATTTAAACTAGCTTGAAATGGATCAGGGAACTTAGTGTAATGGCTAAACCTATAAAGCTTCTAGAAGAATGTTTAGCAGAAAAATTTGTATGGCCTTGGGTTTGGCATGGACTTTTCAGGAAAGACACAAAAAGTACAATTTAAAAATATATAAATTTGACTTCATAATAATAAAGTCTGCTCTTTAAAAGACACTGTTGTAAAAATAAAAAGGCAAACCACAGGCTGGAGAAAATACTGGCAACACACATATGGACAAAGGACATTTAGAATATTTTAAGGAACTCTTACAATTCAATAAGACAAAATCATTAAAAATGGACAAAAGATTATAACAGATACTTCACCAAAGAAAGTATTTATGGATGGCCAGTTAGTAATCAAAAAATACATAGCATCTGTATCCACTAGAGGAATAAAAATTAAAATGTCTGTCATTGAGATGCTACTACACCACCCACTATTATAGCTAAAATCTAAAAGATTGAGAGCAGTGAGTGCTGACAGGGGTGTGGAGCCGCTTGAAATCTCTAAGTGCTGCTGGGATGCAAAATGGTGGAGAAATTCTATAAAGAATTTTACAGTTTCTTATCAAGTTAAATATGCACCTTTTTTTAAAGACTTTATTTATTTATTTGACAGAGAGAGAGACAGAGAGAGAGGAAACACAAGCAGGGGGAGTGGGAGAGGGAGAAGCAGGCTTCCCGCGGAGCAGGGAGCCCAATGTGGGGCTCGATCCCAGGACCCTGGGATCCTGACCTGAACCGAAGGCAGACCCTTAACGACTGAGCGACCCAGGCACCCCAAATATACACTTTTTTATGACCCAGCAATTCCCCTACTAAGTCTTTACCCAAGAAAAATGAAGCATATGTCCACAAAAACACCATTATTTGAATGTTCATAGCTTAACTCATAAGAAAAACCTGGAAGCAACCCAAAGGTCCATCAATTGATAAATGGATAAACAAACTATCATGTATTCAGACAATGGATATTTTTCTCTGAGATAAATTACTGATAAATGTAACGTCAAAGGATGAATCTTCAAAGCATTTTGCTAAGGAAAAGAAGCAGGCCACAAAAGCTTGCATAGTCCTATGTTTTCATTTATAAAACATTATTCTGGAAAAGGCGAAACTATAGGGATATAAATTAAAGTAGTAGTTGCCCAGATCTTGTTATTGGGGAAGGGGTTAACTGCAAGGGTCTCAAGGGAACTTTTTGAGATGATGGAAATGTTCTGTATAGGTTGATTGTGGTGGTGGTTATATTGCAGGGTTGCAGGATTGCGGGGTTCTTGTCTCATGGAGTTGAAGGATAAATCTTGTGGAAAATAGGGTGAACTGAGAGTTTATTAAGGGAAGTTGAGAACAGAAAGGGAAGCTCTCTAGTCAGGGGTTCCGAATGGGTTGCAACTGAGGGCTTTTATGGTCGGTCTTTTATAAAAAACTGACCAGGGAACTTGGCAAATATCTTGTCTGTAACATTTAAGAAAAACAAGGTAGATTTGTAAATATTCTGAAAATATCTTGTCTATATTTAGAACAAACAAAGTGGATTTGTTATGTTTTCTTCTCTCTAGTTAATATCTTGTATATAACATTTTTTCCACATCTGGAATTTCTTTTTTTTTTTTTTTAAGATTTTATTTGTTTGAGAGCAAGAGAGAGCATGAGGCAGGAGGCAGAGGGAGAGAGAGAAGCAGACTCCCCACTGAGCAGGGAGCCCGATGTGGGGCTCCATCCCAGGACCCTGAGATCATGACCTGAGCTGAAGGCAGACACTTAACTGACTGAGCCACCCAGGTGCTCCAACACATCTGGGATTTCTGTGAGCCTGGTCATGTAACCCCCTACCTAGCCTCGCCTGTCTCTTACTTAGTTACGAGAGTGCATGCATTTGAACTTAACAAATTATACACTTAGGTATATTTTATTATATATGAATTACACCCCAATCAATTTGTATAGAAAACAAAACAAAATAAACAAAAACCCCACTCCTCTTAGAGGATTAACTTTCTGGGATAGATGGTGAGATGGGTTTAGTGAAGAAACTCAGAGGGGGAAGGGGTAATTCCTTCTTGGAGAAATGAGCACCATTGGCTTGGAGGAGCTGCAGTCCTTACACAGTGACCTGGACAGTGTTGAAAGCTGTTCCCCAGGGACACCTGGATGGCTCAGTTGGTTAAGCGTTCTGCCTTCGGCTCATGTTACGATCCCAGGGTCCTGGGATCGAGCCCTGCATCAGGCTCCCTGCTCGGCAGGAAGTCTGCTTCTCCCTCTCCCACTCCCCTGCTTGTGTTCCCTCTCTCACTGTCTCTCTCTCTGTCAAATAAATAAATAACATCTTTAAAAAAAGAAAAAAAAAGAAAGCTGTTCCCCAAAGATATTCCTAGTATAGGTGAGGCATGTCTGGGGACTCCTCAGGATGCCTGGAAGGAAATGACGCAGGAGATGGGGGTCAAGGCCTGCAGTTGTGCAAGTAGGAAGTGGCAATTGGATGTGGATTCCTAGATTAACACTTAATGTGATCTCATTTATATACCAGTCATTAAGCTATTGTTCCTCAGCTGCAGCCCACCTTTCTATAATCTGCTTTGTGAAATTGAGGCTAGAACTCTGAATATCACCAGTATGCTTTGCCAGTTAGCTCACTGCTGGGCTCTGCCAGCAAGAAGCACCAAGGAGACCGAAAGATGGGAGGAGGAAAAAAGGGTTTGTTTCTATTGTTTTTTTTATGTGTTTCCTGTTTGCTTCCTGTGAGCATTTCCCCAACAATTCTTTCCTGGCTGTGGCCGTGCGTTCCTATTGCTGTGGCTGAATGCTCTTTACAGTTTTGCCAACACTTGCAGATCCAAGCCCATATCTGTTCTGAGATAGCCCACCAGCTTGCCATACCTCCTCCTCAGAGACCTGGGTCCCAGCCGCACAGGCCCCCTCCTGTGACGTTAGAGATAGCACCACCAGCCACGGACACCATCTTCTGGGTTGACTTTCAGCTTGGGGCAGCACCAGGTTGTTGATGATAATTTTGAGCATCCAGTCAAAGTGTGAACCTGTTTGACAGCTCTATATATTATTTTCCCCTCGCTTCCATAAGCCCCTTATTTTTTATATTGATTTTGATTATCCAGTTAAGAATTTGTTTGACTTCTCCACTGTTTTTACCCTCCTAGTAATAAACAATCCGTGGGAAGTTGTGTTACTCATTACAGTTTCTCCCTAGACTTAGCGTACAGAATGATTTTCAACTGAACCAGTATTCACTGTTTTGGTTGCAAAATGAGTTTCCAACTGCAGCACTCGTTCCACATTTACTAGTTGTCCCTCATCATTCTTTCGCCAAAGCCCTTGGAACTGGATCCCATGTCTTTCTAACATTCCTCCTTTTTCCTTCCCAAAACTCTGCCCTTTTCGTTCCTGGCATAATAAGGCTTATTTCAGTTTGTTTTCAATATTAGTTAAAACCGAGGGAAGTGGCACTCCTTCCCAGATAACTTTCACCCATTTCTTGCCCTCTTCTTTCATTCCTTATCCCTTATAGCTTGCCAACTTCATTGTTTCCTGATTTATCTTTATCAAAAGAAGCAGATATATGTATTCTCTAAAATTTCTCCTTGTTAAACAAAAGCGGCATTTTATATAGACTCTTCAAGCACTTTGCTATTTTCACTTAACAGTATATCCTAAAGATCAATGCATGAATTCATGGAGACATCGTCATTTCATTTTTCTGCTTTATGGTACACCATTATGTGTCCTTGGGCATATTGTTGGGAGTATCTTCAAGGTAAATCCGTATGTGTGAGATTGTTGGGTTGCAGGGTAAGTGCATATGTAGTTGTGTTAAAATGTGCCAAATTCACCATACGGTACATCATTAGTTTTTGATGTAGTGTTCCATGATTCATTGTTTGCGTGTAACACCCAGTGCTCTGTGCAATGCAGTACTATATGGTGACTAACATAATTTTAAAAACAAACAAACAAACAGATAAATAAAATTTAAAAAATTGCCAAATTCCCTCTCAGTGGGATTGGACTATATGGAATTCCCACGAACAATGTATGAGAGTGCAGAGTGCACTGTCAAGTTTTCTAATTCTTGCTAGCTGATGGGTGAGAAATGGTATTTTAGTGTAGTTTTAATTTGTATTTCCCTTAATATGCAAGAAATTGAACATCTTTTCATATGGTAAGGGACATTTTTGTAGCTTTTTAATGAATTGTATATTCATACCTTTTGTCCATTTTTCTTTAGAATTTTTGCCTTTTTTAGTGTTTTTAAGTTTTTTATATACTGAGGTTTTATAACCCTTTATCTATAATACGTATTCCTAATATTTTCTCTAAGTTTGTCATTTGCATTTTGACTTTGTTTATGGGTTTTGTTTTTATTTGTTTGTTTGGTTTTTGCTATGTAGAAGTATTTTCTTATTTTGTATGAAGTCAACTTTATCAAAATTTTTATTGCTTTTGGATTTTTAGTGACAATGCTTTGTTTTTTAAAATTTTATTTATTTATTTGAGAGAGAGAGAGAGAGCACAAGTGAGGTGAGTGTCAGAGGGAGAAGCAGACTCCCTGCTGAGCAGGGAGCCTGATGTGGGGCTCGATCCCAGACCTGAGCCGAAGGTAGACATGAAACGACTGAGCCACCCAGGCGCCCAGACAATACCTTTTTTGTACACACAAATTATAGAGGAATTCTCCTACATTTTCTTTTACTTGCATAGTTTCATTTTTTGTGTTTAGATTCCTGATCCATTTAGAATTTTTCTTACATATCATGTGAGGAGTGGATCTACTTTTATCTCCTTGTCCCAATACCATTTATTAAGAAGTTTATTGATGTCTCAGTGATTTGTGGTAATACCTTTATCTTAAACTAGATTTCTTAATGCAATGGAGTTTCTTTCTAGATGTTCTGTTTTATTCCTTTGATCTAACTAGCTTCTCATGTATCAGTACCAGGCTGTTTTCATTATAGCACCTTTGCTACAGTATGTTTTACCATGTAGTACTATGTAGTATGTTTTAAAATCTGGTTGGGCTAATACTTCATCATAGGTTTTACTCTCAGTGTTTCCTTGTACATTCTACATATTTATTCTTCCATATAAACTTTAGTATCAACTTGGCTAGCTCTTTACTAAAAAGCAGAATGTTGGTATTTATATGGGGATCACATTAAATTTACAAGTTAACTCAGATAGACCTGATAGTTTGATGATAATTCAGTCATCCTAATCAAGGAGAAGGCATGTCAAGGAAAAGATACGTCTTTGTTCAAGCCTACTTTTGTGTTTTTCAGGAGTCTTGTAGATTTTTCTTTGTATAGGTTAGGCAAATTTCTTAGGTTTAATGCTAGGTATTTTATATTTTTTGTTGCTATTATAAATTATGTATTCTCATAATCTATCTTCTAACTTGTTTTTATTTATATACTGAATGCTATTGATTTTTGCATCTTAATTTTATATTCTGACACCTTGATGAATTCTTCACTGAATTAGTTTTTTCATTGATTCTTTAAGGTTATCTAGGTATATTACCATGTCTTATTTATTTATTTATTATTTTTAAAAAAGATTTATTTTTTTATTTGAGAGAGAGAGAGAGAGAGAGCACATGCATGAGTAGAAGGGGCAGAGGGAGAGAGAAACACAAGCAGACTCCACACTGAGCAAGGAGCCTGATATGAGGCTTGATCTCATGACCCTGAGATGACAACCTGAGCTGAAACCAAGAGTTGGATACTTAACTGACTGTGCCACCCAGGTGTCCCACCCTGTCATTTTTAAATAGAAATAGTTTACTTTTTTCTTTACCAATTCTTAGGTCTCCAGTTATTTTCTTTTGTTCAGTTGCATTGGCTAGTAATTCCGGAACAATATTAAATAGTAGTAGAGATAGTGGGTGTCCTTGCCTTGTGGAAATGCCTCCAGTGTGTCCTCATGAGTAGAAAATTATTTTGTCCTTGAACATTACTTTCTCATTTTGCTAGGAAGCTCCAAGAGTTTTGTTTGCTTGCTCGTTTGTTTTAAAATCTGATTGTTTTAACACATTATGTTTTGGAGGTGATTGCTCTAAGTCAGTTTTTCCTGGTTCCTACTGGATCCTTTCAATGCATAGCTTCTGTTTTTGTTTTGTTTTTTTTTCTTCTGGAAAGTGTTCTTGGATTATAGTTTTAAAATATCAGCTCTTTTCCAGTGTTTTTGTTTTCTTTGGACTCCACTTATATGTATATTGGTCTTTTTTTGTCTGCCTTTATATCAAACAATTTCTCTGAGACTCTTTTTACTTCTCCATGTCATTTTCATTTTTCTGATAGGTTTCCTGTTTTTCTTACTGTCTTTTATAGATTTTCACTTAATTGTCCCTTTATTCTCCCTTTTGAATACCTCATAATTTCAGCATCAATTCTGATACAACCTTTTGCAATTTTTCTTTTTCCTCTCTTTATGGAGTTCTTTCACCCCTTGTTTTATTTATTCCAATTCCCACACTTATTATTTATATATTTCTGGTATTTTCTTATGTTTTCAATTATTTATTTGAGAAAATTTAATTCAGTTTGTAGTGCTTTATTCCACTATTTATTATGTTCCTTTGGGAGAATATTCATTAGCTGAAATTATTTGTTTAACATCGTTGGTTTTTCTTTTTCTTTTTTTTTTTAAGATTTTTATTTGTTTATTTAACAGAGATAGAGAGAGAGCATAAGTAGGCAGAGTGGCAGACAGAGGGAGAGGGAGAAGCAGGCTCTCTGCCAAGCAGGGACCCCAATGCGGGGCTTAATCCCAGGACCCTGGGATCATGACCTGAGCTGAAGGCAGCCGCTTAACTGACTGAGCCACCCAGGTGCCCCACATCGTTGGTTTTTCTAATATAGTTTTGTATAGATATGGTCTGCTTTTGTCTATTTGATTCTAACTCACAGTGTTTCAAGCATTAGAGTGCACTCTTCTGCTAGCCCTTTACTATTCCATGTAGTTTCTTTTATGGGTGATGGTGTGTGGTTATTGTCTAGGATCTACAGGATCCCTCTTATTTTCTTCTTTCTCTTTCCTGCCACACCTTTAAGGAGTACCACCATTTACATCTGACTCTTCCCCTGCAAGTGTTGCTTCTCTGAGGCTTCCAGTCCTGCTTATTTTCAGATCCCTGCCTTTTGGCCAGTGCTATGAATTACCCTATCCCAAAATGTGTTCAGTATTATGACATTTAATTACATCTTTCTCTCCCCCTGGCGGTTATTTTGTCTGTATTTGTTTATTGTCTGTACCCTGCTTTACATTTTTTTTTTTTTTACTGGAACTTCTTAAGCATCTTCTTCCTTGCTCTCTGGTACCTCAGATTTGTGACAACAGGTGGCAGGTCCTCTCTTGGAACTGGGTTTTTTTCTTATAGTTAATTTGAAGATCATGGTATTCTCTGTCATGATGCTGAAAGCCTATATTGGGTGTGCTTCTATTTCTTTTCCTTGTTGATTTTATGGTTTTAGGAAAAGTTTTAGAGACTTGGTAGCACTTGATAGCAAGATGATAAAAATAAAAAACATCCTTAAAAAGAGAGTAGGTAATCAGATACGTGGTTTTGATGGTTATGAATATATTCACAGGAAGACACCCAAATGCATAATAATTATAACAGAGCGATACTCCCGAAAGAACAGAGCACGGATGAAGAAGCACCTACTTTTGTGACAAGCTCAGGGAAAGTTTCACAGCACTTATTCTTGAGCCGTGTCTTGAAAGATAAGTAGTAAGTTCCAAAGTAAACAAGTTAGGTAAGAATGTCTCAGGCAGGAAAACGTAGTGTAGAGCACTGGGCTGAGGAAGAACACTGGGCATTTAGTTCTTCATGTAGGAGTAGAAGAAGGCGAGACTTGAATGTTTATCAGCAACATCATGCAGAACACTGCTAAAAGAAGGGATAAAAACCTTTTGAAGCAGGAAAAGGACATGGTTCAGTTTTTGCTTTAGAACCATCACCTCATTGGAAATAAGATAGTTGAGGGATGGATGCAAGACTGAGGTCAGGGAAGCAAGGAGGCTATTAAAAATTTTCAGGAATAGGTATTGACGGTCACATGCAAGATATTGGTAATAGGAAGAGAGGCGACTATGGATTAGAAAAAGATTTTTATAACAAAATTTATTTCATTTAGTGGATGATTCAATATGGAAAATTTCAAAAAAAAAAAAAGGAAGACAGGATGCCTTGGGATGGCTAGAAAGAGATTTAGAATTTAGGAGTCTGATTTCTGAGATTTCACATAGTTCATGTTACCTCTACACCAAACTTCAGTTTCATGTTCAAACATTTGTAAATAGTTTTGCTGTCTTTTGGGTACCGATCATTTTGTCATATTAGATTTTATTTTTAAAGAGAAAGGAATACTGAGGTTGCCATCATTGGTTTATCAGTCTTCAGTGTTATATGCCCTCTGATCTTATTTTTTCTTTCCAATTTAAGAGCACTCTCTATTTTTCTTTTGATATCACCTATTCTGAGTGGTTTAATACTTAATATATGCCTATATAGTAAATAGCTTAGAATAAACATTTATATTGAATATAATGGTGTTATTCAAATGCTATTAAATGTAACAGCTCAGTGTCTCAGATGCCATAAATTCACGCTAAAAATGAACCCCTTTTAATTAAATGTTTGCATTTGTTTGCTCATTCCTCAAGCCCATACTCAGCTCAATTATATCATCATTCTTTTGATTATTTGCTGTGGCTCAGACTAAGTCTCGGAAATACAAAATTAGACCAATGCCTTCTCATCAGGTCTCACAAACAATATTAATGAATGTCTCTTACCTGTCAATGTGCTATTTATGGGGCCACAGATGGGTTCAAAGTCTAGTAAGTAAAATGGGCAGATTAAGAAATACCGTAGGTATGCATATAAGGCTCATTTTTCTAAAAATCAATACTCAAAAGAAAGGTTCTCTTTATATTTGGGACTTTATAGAGTATCTCATATTATTAGAGTTGTCTCATTTTCTTTGTTATGAATAATGAGATAATTTAACGTCTTAAAGGTTATTTCAATACTGTGTACATTTTTGCCATAATACAAATCTGAGATATGTCATTTGCATTTTACATTTGCAAGAGATGGTTTAGTTGTTAATCTGTGATTGTTAAGCTTCCCAAATTGAAAGTTTAGTAAAATAATTTCTATGATTCCATATATAATAAATGCTCATCTGAGAATTTCTCTTTTAAAGAATTTTTTTAATACTAATTAAAGATCTGGAGTTCTTGAAGACTTTTTTTTTAATTCTCAAGGAGTAAGATTCTTGAAATTTAAAAGGGAGGAAAAGGTAGTTCTTTAAAATTAAGGTTATTGAAATATCTGGTTTCTTTTTGAATTCCCAAAGAATTTTTAGGTTAAATCTATAGCAGTAATATTAATATCTTCACTTCAAAAAATGATTGGTTTTGTAATTTTTTTTTAAGATTTTATTTATTTGAGAGAGAGAGAGAATGAGAGATAGAAAGCATGAGAGGGAAGAGCGTCAGAGGGAGAAGCAGACTCCCTGCTGAGCAGGAAGCCCGATGTGGGACTTGATCCCGGGACTCCAGGATCATGACCTGAGCTGAAGGCAGTCACTTAACCAACTGAACCAACCAGGCGCCCATGGTTTTGTAATTTTTAAAACATCAAGTGGAAATAGATATGATGAATAGTAAACTCCATAAAATCAAATATTTTTATCCTTTTTAAAATATTTTGATGTTGTGGGGTGCCTGGGTAGCTCAGTCAGTTAAACATCTGCCTTCGGCTCAGGTCATGATCTCAGGGTCCTGGGATCCAGTCATGTGTTGGGCTCTGTGTTCAGTGGGTAGTCTGCTTCTCCTTCTCCCTCTGCCCCTCCCCTGGCTCGTGCTCTCTTTCTTGCTCAAGTACATAAACAAAATCTTAAAAAAAAAGATTTTGATATTATGCAGTATTGAAGTAATTGCTGTATTTTTCAGTAAAAAAGAAAAGAAAAGAAAAAAAACGAATTCACTTACCCTAAGCGTGAGCCTAAGGAATTTGGGAGTGGCAAATTAACAAGGGACTGTGATGGAGTTATAATTTAATTTCAAGTTTATAGTGATTTGAGGAACGGAACAAGAGAAAACAACAGTGCAAAAATGTTTATAATCAGTGAAAAGAATGAAAGATGGTATAAGCAGCGAGATGCCTATTTTAATTAGAAAAGATTAGGACATTTGAGTACTGAAGAATATGAGGCTCAATAAAATTAGTAGTGAGTACAAGAAAATATGTAAATATTGTGAAATTAAGTTTATACCCTTATGTTCAGAGTTGTATTTTTGAGCATGTATGGAAATTAAGTTAATATTAAGTGATGTAATAGATGGTGATATAGCATGCTATCAGAACCCAGAAGGGATCACATCTATCTGCCTTGGAAACTGTGGAAAGGTTTCACAGATTTGATAAGCAGAACTCTATATGAATAAGGAGGATTAATCTGGTTTAAAAAAATGAGGTTTTTGAGACAGAGAAAACTATATTCTCAGATTCCTTAAGGGGGACTTGATCTGAAAAACAAAAACAGAAACAAGAAAAAAACCTTGGTAGTAAGACTTAAACACTTAGGACATGTAATGCTGTAACTTTTTAACTTTTTGTAAAGCAAGAACCGAACTGCATATTTTACAGAACTCTTATTATGTGGTCATTTTTAATTCCTTGGTTTGCTACCCATCTCACAACCCTGTAAACATCCTTCAGAGATCCAAAATTGCAGGAAGATGGAAGCTTATACATAGAACCTTGTCTAATGTGGTCAGGGTACCTTCTTTATATTAGAAAGAGAAATAAAGCCAAACTTCATTCACATTGTGAATGTGATTTGATCTTAATTGCTGGAAGTTACATTGCAGGATGTTCTGCAGTTTATTTCAATACATTTAAACTCTTCTTAAAACTTAGAAGCTTTTCTTAACATATATTGCATTATTTGTTTCAGAGGTACAGATCTGTGATTCAACAGGCTTGCACAATTCACAGCACTCACCATAGCATATACCCTCCCCAATGTCTATCACCCAGCCACCCCATCCGTCCCACCACCCCCCACTCCAGCAACCCTCAGTTTGTTTCCTGAAATTAAGAATTCCTCATATCAGTGAGGTCATATGATACATGTCTTTCTCTGATTGACTTATTTCACTCAGCATAACATCCTCCAGTTCCATCCATGTCGTTGCAAATGGCAAGATCTCATTCCTTTTGATGGCTGCATAATATTCCATTGTGTACATATACCACATCTTCTTTATCCATTCATCTGTCGATGGACATCTTGGCTCTTCCACAGTTTGGCTATTGTGGACATTGCTGCTATAAACATCAGGGTGCACGTACCCCTTCGGAGAAGCTTTTCAAATTACCTTATTAGTTCAGAATTAAAACTTAACTTATACTCAGTTCATTTCTGACTTCTGTGTGCTATCTCCATTATACCAGTTCTGTGGATAAGCATCATCCTGTATTTTGTGTTGTGGAAACCAAAGTGAGGAGAGTTTAGTAACTTTACCAAAATCGCAGGGCTAGAAAGCAAAGGAGCCAGGAATATAGGTCTTGTCTGAATATAAAACCAAAGCTCTCTGGTTGGTATCATTCTTCTAACCTTTGATCTTATTTCTACCTTCTTTCATAGGAATTATTTTGGAGAAAAAATTGCCATGTATTTTGTCTTTCTTGGATTTTACACTGAAATGCTGTCCTTTGCAGCTATAGTTGGCTTAGCTTGTTTCATTTACGGCTTATTATCAATGGATGGTAACTCAAGCAGGTGAGTGCAACTGAATTGCCCAAACAAAGAGAACATCTTGCTGTTATACTAACTGAGACTGTTGTTATTATTTCCCTGGCATGTTTTCAGAATGTTTCCTGATGGTAGGCAGATAATTGATATTTTTGAGAGGAAAAAAAAAACGTAACAGCTGCCCCTCACCTGGTGCTTTATGGAAAATCTGTTTTTAATGATCAGCTCTAAATACTCTGTTTCTCAAAACATGACTTGACCAACTACAGAAACTGCTGCTTTATTACCCCTCCACCATATGTGAGAAGCTATGTAAACAGTGGTTCTGTCACCTGAAAACACATCACTTTGAAAATAACTTTGCTGTTCCCCTCTGCAGCACTGAGATCTGTGACCCTACAATTGGAGGTCAAATTATCATGTGTCCACTCTGTGATCAAGTGTGTGATTATTGGAGACTAAATACCACGTGTTTGGCTTCAAAGGTATGTATGGATTGCGGAACGATGAAAAGACTTGGAATTTCTCTCTTTTTGTATCGCATTTGATACACTAAGTAGCCTTTGTGATGTTATTGCTGTTTTTACAGATCTCCCATTTATTTGATAACGAGTCAACAGTGTTCTTTGCAATATTCATGGGAATTTGGGGTGAGTAAATAGTCACATAAAAAAACAACTTTCTCCAGGTTATGTGTTACATGGCCCATCTATATAACATATATATAACATACACAGATGGCATACCTTATACACCAAAGGTGATTTTGGACCTTTGTGTCTTTGCTAGCTTAACATCAGTACACTGATGGAGTCTACATCGGTGGTCTGTAGTCCTTGGTCCTTGGTCCAAAAAGGTCTTTATTAATCATCTCTTTATTTCTCTGAGAGATAATATCATTTTTGAAACTTTATATGTATTCAGCTCACACTGTCCGCCAGCTCTATGGTAAAAAAACCAGCTCAATAAGTACTTAATGCAGGAAAGAATACACATAAATATGTGTTGGCTGGATGATATTGAATCATGGGCACAAAGTTGAACAAGAATCAACAACTGTTGAGGGCTAACAAATCCATGTTTGAATCTAAATTTCCTGTGTATAATTCTGGTTCCAGCTTCCAGTTCCATTTGTTAAAAATCTTCCATGTGTAGTAGAATTCCCCTTAATTTTGGAAATGTCCCAGTATTTCATCTTTTTCATTTTACATGAGAAATAGAGGTGTCATGAAGTTGTTCTTGCCATCAGTGAGGAAAATATTTTATGTAAGAGTAACTCAGCAGGAGGAAGCCTAAAGCCTTCTAAAACATGTCCCAAATTTCAGGGGACTCTGGGAAAAAATAGACTTTTTTCTTTCCAACTTGAAAAAAAAAGTCTTCGGGTGCCTGGGTGGCTCAGTTGGTTCAGCAACTGCCTTCGGCTCAGGTCATGATCCTGGAGTCCCGGGATCAAGTCCCACATCGGGCTCCCTGCTCAGCAGGGGGTCTGCTTCTCCCTCTGACCCTCTTCCCTCTCATGCTCTCTCTCATTCTCTCTCTCTCAAATAAATAAAATCTTTAAAAAAAAAAAGAAAAAAGTTTTCAACAATATGTACATTTAAAAAACTGGGCAAGAGAACAAGGGTAGCTTAATCCAGGCAAAAAGACACCAAAATGTGGGGATATGGGTGTGAAGCAGAGGGATTTAGCAGAGCTAAATGCAGAGCTAAATGCTATGTGAAGAGAGCAGCCTAGATTTAAAGAACAGGGGACAGAGAATTCTTACTAACAATCCTCTAATTACCCCAACTTTGCTAAGTCCAGCTATATCTTTATCATACGGCTGCCAAGTCCTTCCTCTATCATTACTCGTAATCAACAGTGCATGAGAGGTGCACCAATTACAGCAAATACAATAGTTTGCAGTTGTTTCCAATGCGAGAGATTGTGCACCCACTACAACCTTCTATTTCATCACAGAGAAGCAGCCATAATTGGATCACACAGACCCTTGAAGTATTGTGAAGAGGTGCTACCATCCGTTCTTTGGGAAAAGTTTACTCTAGTAGTGAATTGGTTTACCTTTGCTTTTTGAGGATCGTGGCCAAATTTGAGTCCTTAACACATTCTAGGTTAAAGGAACAATACTAGTCCTTATCACTATATAATGATTTTCTTTGCCTCTTATTATAGCCTTTGTCTAAAATCTAATTTGTCTGATATAAGTATAACTAACCTTGCTTTCTTTTGGTTTCCATTTGTACGGAGTATCTTTTTTCATCCCTTCCCTTTCAATATGTATGTCCTTAAAGCTGTAGTGAGTCTCTTGCAGTTCACATATAGTTGGGTCTTGTTTTTTACTCATTCAGCCACTCCAAGACTTTTGACTGGAGAATTTAGTTTATTTACATTAAAGTAATAATTGGTAGGTGTGGACTTACGTTTGCCGTTTTGTTAATTTTTTTTGGATGTTTTATAATTACTTTGTTCCTTCCTGTCTTGCCCTCCTGCTTTGGGCTATGATAATTTTCTCTAATGGTATGCTCATATTCCTTTCTTTTTATCTTTTAGGTATCCATTATACGTTCTTGCTTTGTGAATACCACAAAGCTTATATAAAACAACTTATAGTTAGTAATAGTCTATGGTAAGCTAAGAGATTAACCTCGAATGCATGCTAAAGTTTGGTATTTTTACTTTCCTCTCCTTTTTTATGCTTTTGATGTCACAATTCACATTTTTTATCTTGTTTATTCATTAACCAGTTATTGTATAGTTATTTTTACTACTTTTTGTCTTTTAACCTTCATACTAGTTTTATAAATGACTTACCCATTCCCATCACATTAAAGTATTCTGAATTTAACTATATATAACTATATATTTATCTTTACTAGTGAGATTTATATTTTCATATGTTTTTTGTTTTTGTTTTTAAAGATTTTTTTATTTATTTTTTAACAGAGAGAGAGACAGCAAGAGGGGGAATACAAGCAGGGAGAGTGGAAGAGGGAGAAGCAGGCTTCCCGCTGAGCAGGGAGCCCAATGTGGGACTCGATCCCAGGACCCTGGGATCATGACCTGAGCCGAAGGCAGATGCTTAACAACTGAGCCATCCAGGCGCTCCATATGTTTTCATGTTACTAATTAGCATTCTTTTATTTCATATCAAAGAAGTCCCTTTAACATTTCTTATAAGGCCAGGCCATCTTGGTGGTGATGAACTCCTTTAGCTTTTGCTTGTCTGGAAAACTCTTTATCTCCTCTTCAGTTCTGAAGAAGAGCTTGCCAGTTAGAATATTCTTGGTTGGCAGTTTTTGTCTTTCAGCACTTTGACAATATCATGTCACTTCTTCCTGGCCTGCAAAGTTTCTGCTGAAAAATCTGCTGATAGTCTTATGATGGTTCCCTTGTATATAACAAGTTGTTTTTCTCTTGTTGTTGTAAGATTCTTTCTTTGCCTTTAACTTTTGAGAATTTAATTATAGTGTGTCTTAGTGTGGGTCTTTTTGAACTCATTTGGGGCCGTGATTCATATAGTGGTTAGTACTCTGCATTGTGAACTCATTTGGAATGCTTTTGGCTTCCAGGATTTGATATATCCCCCCCGCCCCAACATGTTAGGGATGTTTTCAACCATTATATCTTTGAGTAAGTTTTCTGCTCCTTTCTTACTCTCTTCTCCTTTTGGGAGCCTGTAATATAAATGTTGGTCAGCTTGATATTGCCTCATAAGTCCCTTAAGCTGATTTCACTCTTTTTTCTTTTTGCTCCTCTGATTGAATTCCACTGCTTTGTCTTCAGGTTAGCTGATCCTTGCTTCACTTGATTCACTTGATCTAATCTTCTGTGGAATCACTCTATTGAAATTTTTAAGTACAGTATTGCATTCTTCAGCTCTCTGATTTGTGTTTATTACTTTTTTATATTTTGTCTCCGTTCAGATTCTCACTTTGTTCACGCATTGTTCTTCTGACCTTGGTAAGCATCTTTTATGATCATTATTTTGAACTCCCTATCAGGTAAATTATTTATCTTCATTTCATTAAGGTCCTTTACTGAGGTTTATTTTCTTTTTCTTTTTGTTTTGTTGTTGTTGTTTGGAACATATTCCTGTGTTTCTTCATTTGCTTTGTCTCTCTGTGTTGGTTTCTGTGCATCAGATAAAACAAGTACCTCTCCCAGTCCTGACCATGTGATCTGGTATAGGAGATGAATCTTTTTGATCAATCCAGTCTGAACTCTTGGTTGTCTCTCTAAACTCTGTGATTATCTTCACTGCCTTCTCAGTATTTGGGAGTATGCCAAGAGCCATCAGTGTCCCAAAGGGGGAAGATCTCAATCAGCACCTAGATGCAGCCTGACTAAAGAAGCCAAAACTTTAGGAAGCAGCTTCTAAGTATGCAAGTAGATCTCCTTCAGGGAAATATTGGAATACTAAAACACTGCTTAATTATACTATGCTCTTAAAACTTTGTTCTTCTAGTAATAATGTATCTACTGAATACATGAATAAAGAAATGAATAAATGAGTAAAAGCCATCTGTCTCAGTCAGTATTAAATTAAAAAGTGAAAAAATAAATGAATGAAATATAACCTGTTCTTAAGAAGGTCACAATCTAATTCGGCCAGAATCCAATACATGCTCTCATTAAATTTTAAGTGCTGAGGAAGTACAGAGGAGGAAGGAATTATTTCTTGACTAGAGGAATTGAGATAACTATGGAAGATAGGGAATTTGTTTTGGATTTTTTTAAAAAATAGGATTTTGATAGGGGAAAAAGGGTGGGAAAGGTATCCCAAGGATAGAACAATCTGATGTGAGCATTAGCTTATCCTCTATGCGTTCATTGTAATGAACCATCACTGAGAGTCCCTTTAAGCTGAAGGTTTTCCCGACATCACTTCCTATGGGACATCATCCTCTTCCTCACAACTGCTTTCTTCATTTATGTCAGTAAGATTGCCTTTGCTAGATTTCTCTGGCTTTATGTGTAGTCTCTCAAATGGCAGCAATGTCAATATTCTCAGAGTCCTCTATTTCTTCTATAACTCCACTTATGTTTTATTTGTTAATCACTTTTCATTCCTTGTTATACTTTCGTCCTTGTTGATCAGTTCTATCTGTTGATATCCATTTTTGTAAAATGTCACATGGAAGACAAGGAGAAAACACAAATGAATGCTTTGCTGTCTGTGCATTAATGGATAACAGATTTGTAGTGGTTCAAACACCAGCAGCATTTAAAGTGATGTGATTGGTCACTAATCATGATACCCATCTGCTATTTATATAGTGATTTGTGGTTTGAAGAACTAACAGCAAAATTTGTACTTTATGCAACAATTCGCAATTAATTTACTGCAGTACCAGAACTTTGAGTCATGCTGGGGGACTTGTGTTATGTAACTAACTCGTGGAAACTGGAACATGCATACTGTAACCATGCAAAGCAAACAATACCTATATTTCTAAATATTTGGAGGAATACTATAATAAGCCATCCCATGCTCATGGATTGGAAGACTTAATATTATTAATGTTTCCATACTACCCAAAGTAATCTAAATATTCAATATGATCTCTACCAAAATCCCAATGGCATTTTTTAACAGAAATGGGAAAAACAACTGAAAAAAGTTCATGTGGAATCACAAGAGTCTTGAAGTAGCCAGGTCAGTCTTGAGAAAGAACAAAGCTGTAGACATCACACTTCTTGATTTCAAAATTGCAAAGCTACAGTAATCAAAACAATATGGCACTGGCATAAAAACAGATATACAGACCAGTAGAACAGAATGAAGTTCAGAAATAAACCCATACATATATGGTTAACTAATCTTCTATAAGGGTTCCAAGAATACAAAATGGGGAAGGGATAGTCTCTTCAACAAATGGTGTGGATAAATTGGATATCTACATGCAAAATAATGAAATTGAATCTTTATCTTACACTATACACAAAAATCACTTCAAAATTGGATAAAATCTTAAATGTAAGACCTGAAACTACATAAAAGTCCTCGAAGAAAATTTAAGGAGAAACTTCATGACATTGATCTTGGCAATTACTTCCTGGCCTTAACACCAAAGCCTAGGTAACAGAAACCAAGAACAAGTTGGACTGCATCAAGTTAAAAGTTTCTGTGCAGCATAGAAAATGGCAGAATGAAAAGACAACCCATGTAATGGCAGAAAATATTTGCAAATCATATCTCTGATAAGAGGTGAATCTCCAAAATACTTAAGGAACTCCTGAAACTCAATAGTGAAAAAACCCAGGACACCTGGATGGCACAGTTGGTTAGGCATCTGACTCCGTTTCAGCTCAGGTCATGATCTTGCAGTCGTGGAATCAAGCCCTGTGTCAGGCTCTGTGCTTAGTTTGGAGCCTGTTTCAAATTCTTTCTCCCTCTTCCTCTGCCCCTCCCCACTCATGCTCGCTCTGTCTTTCGCTTTCTCTCTCTCAAATAAATAAATAAAGTCTTTGAAAAAATAGTGAAAAAACCCTAATAACCTGATTTTAAAATGGACAAAGGACTCAAATAGACATTCTCCAAAGAATATATACAAATGGCCAATAGGTATATGAAGAAATGCTTAGTGTCAGTAGTTACCAGGGAAATGCAAATCAAAACCACAATGAGATGTCATCTCACACCTGTCAGGATGGCTATTACCAAAACAACAAAAGACAAGAGCTGGTGAGGGTGTGGAGAATTATAATAAATTTTTGTACATTGTTAGTGGGAATGCTAAATGGTGCAGCTGGAAAACAGTATGGAAATTTCTCAGAAAACTAAAAGTAGAACTACTATATGATCCAGCAATACCACTTCTGAGTATTTCCTCCAGATAATTGAAATCAGGATCTTGAAGAGATGTTGGAACTCCTATGTTCAATGAAGCACTATCCACAATAAGCGAGAGGTGGAAACTACCTAAATGTCCACATTGACAGATGAATAGATAAAGATATTGTGGTGTATACATACACCACATACTCTTGGTATATACATTTGATATTCACCCTTGAAAAGAAGGAAATTCTGCAATATGTGACAATATGGATGAACCTTGAAGACATTATGGTCAGTGAAATATGCCAGTTACAGACAGGGAAATCCTTCCTGATCCCATTTATAGGAAGTATCTAACATAATCACATTTATAGAATCAGAGACTGGAATGGAGATTATTGGGGGTTAGTGGAGGTGAGGGAAAAGGGGAGTAACTAATCAATGGGCACATAGTCTCAGTTAAGTAAGATAAGCTCTAGAGAGCTGCTGTACAACTTTGTGCCTATAGCCAACAATAATGTATTGTCGACTTAAAATTTAAGATGGTAGAAAGCCACTTAACTGTTCTTACAATAAAATAAAAATTTTTTTTTTAAAGATTTTATTTATTTATTTGAGAGAGAGAGAATGAGAGATAGAGAGCACGAGAGGGAAGAAGGTCAGAGGGAGAAGCAGACTCCCTGCCGAGCGGGGAGCCCGATGTGGGACTCGATCCCGGGACTCCAGGATCATGACCTGAGCCGAAGGCAGTCGCTTAACCAACTGAGCCACCCAGGCGCCCCAAAATAAAAATTTTTTAAAGGAGGAAAAGGGGCACCTGGGTAGCTTAGTCAGTTAAGGGCCTGATTCTTGATCTCAGCTTGGGTCTTGATCTCAAGGTTGTGGGTTCCAGTCCTGTGTTGGGCTCCATGCTGGGTATGGATCCTACTTAAAAAAAAATTAAAAATTAAAAAATAATTTAAAAATTAAAGAAAATAAAAGTAGGCAGGGAATGAGTCAGATGAAACATTAAAATTGGAATCACAGGTGATAAAATTGTAAGTTAATATTGATTGTGTTAGTATTCCATTCTTAGATCTATACGCAAGAGAAAGGCATTCATATGCCCACCAGTAGATATGTACAAGAACATTCACAGCAACACTATTTGTAATAGCAAAAAACCTGGCAATAGCTGAAACACCCATGAACCTGAGAATAAACAAAATTGTGATTTACATAAACAATGGAATACTATACAGCAATGAAAATAAATGAACTTTTGCTACACACAGCAATATGGATTCAGTTTACAAGAAAAGTTGAACCAAAACAAAACCTAACACAAAACTACCTCTGGTAAGTCACCATTTATGAAAAGTTCAAAGACAGGTGAAAATATCCTATGATATTAGAAGCTAGGATACTAGTTACACTTACATCTTAGAAGAGTCATAAGGGAGTGTTTCTGGGGGTTTTGGTCATGTTCTATTTTTTGATATTGATGCTGATTACACGAGAATGTTCATTTTGTGAAAATTCTTTAAATTGTACAGTTGTGTTTTATGTACTTTTCTGTAAATATGTTACGATGCAATTGAAAGTTTATTAAAAATTATATGTATATATATATATAAAGAAAGAAAGAGAAAGAGAGACAGAGGCAGACAGAGACAGAGAGACAGACAGAGATTGTGCTATGGGAGTGGCTCTCATGTTTTCCTTAAATTTACCTAAGCCCGAAAACTGGTATGATCACTTGAATGATTTTGCTAAAAAAAAAAAAAAAAATGCAAGCAAAATCTAGGTTTTAGTAAAAAGTTAAGTTTAAATATTACTTCAGACTATCTGAATCAAGAGACAGTAACATGCCTGAAATGTTTTTTTCTTACATGGACTGCTATGAAATTAACTGGAGTTTTTATATATGTGTTATTTCAGTGTTATTACCTGCTCTTAAGCCAACATAGTAGTGGACAGAAGAACCATCATTCAGCCAACATGGTTTTTTAAAGTCGAGTTAAAAAAAAGCCCCAGATTATTTTGTTACGGGCTTTATTTCTCCATCCCTTGATTACAGTTGTTTTTACACATTTCTTTGTCTACAGTCACATTGTTTTTGGAGTTTTGGAAACAGCGACAGGCCAGAATGGAATATGAGTGGGACCTGGTGGATTTCGAAGAGGAGCAACAACAGCTCCAGCTGAGACCGGAATTTGAAGCAATGTGTAAACACAGGAAGATGAATGCAGTGACTAAGGTAGGTCAGGGCACTCACAGGCAGCATGTCTCAATGGAGTCACCACCATAGGTCGCCGCACAAATAATAGTGTATATTTTAATTTGCCTTTAAAATTATTTTCCAACATATAAATCTTATAAACATCTTTCCTTGTTTATCACACATATCTCTAACATATACAAATAAAGTAGAGGGCGTCCAGGTGGTTCAGGTCTAAAGCAGAGCAGCTGCCTTCTGCTTAGGTCATGATCCTGCGGTCCTGGGATCGAGCCCCGCTTCGGGCTCCCTGCTCAGTGGGGAGCCTGCTTCTCCCTTTGCTTGTGTTCCCTCTCTCGCTGTCTCTCCTCTCTATCAAATAAATAAATAAAATCTTTAGAAAAAAAAAGTAGATAGAAAAGTATAATGAACCCCAGGTTGGACCCATCACCCAGCTTCAAAGAATACTAATTCATGGATAGTCTTGTTTCATTTACAATTGCTCCTCCCTGCCACGAGATGATTTTGAAGCAAATACAAGGCCTCATGTCGTGACATAACCTAGTTTTGTAATAAATCAAATAAAAGGAAAATGGAAAATAATGTGTATGCAGTGGACTTAGTATATAAATATATATGCACATGGAAGTGATACTATGTTAATATACCAAAATTAAAATAGTATTGTATTAAGATAGCGAGCTTATGAGTGATTGTTTTATTAGACCTAATTTTATTCACCTAGTCCCTTTTAATTTATTATATTGGGAAGATCATTGCACTTCTGTCTGGATGGCAAAGTCTAGATTTGGGGTTCCTTCACTGGCAAATCACCTGTATGTTGGTACTTTGTAATTTGACTTCTTGGTACCTCTTTTTTTTTTTTTTATGTGAAAAATGCAAGGTACTTTGCCTTCAAAAACCAGACTGTTGACTGCCTATTCTTAGCATCCGTACCTTTCATCATCCATAATCACTGTGTGGCCTGATGCTGTTAAAGGGAGAAGAGAGTATGCCTCTAACACAGTCTCTTCAGCAGAATTTCCCACTCTGTTCAGGGCACTATTCTTGTGGCATAATACTCAAAATTATTTTCACAGTTCAGACATTTATGCATTCACTAAACATTAACTTTTAGTGAGACATTACCAAAAATTCAGTTAATTGGCAAAGGGGAAAAACGCCTCAGAAAATACATTAACAACTTGAGTAGCTGTATGACATTAAGAAAATATATTAAAAGAGACATTGTCATGATAATGACATGATGTGTATCTATTCATATTTCATGATATAAAAAGGAAACTAAAAGCAAGCCTAAAATCATTGCCATAAAAACAAGATGTGCTGAACGTTTACATTTGAAACCAGCTGAAAAACAGTATGGATCGATTCACTGTGAATTGTCCACTTGAATGGTTTTGAAATCAAGGTTTTTGACTTACTTGCAGTGCTTCTTCAGTGGGTCATTATGACCAGAGCCCTCACATTTGAGTCTGTATTGGGAAACACATACATGTATGCATGGACACATACACACGTGCACAAATATGCATACACAAACACATACATATTGGACACACATGTGTACACATCCACATTCAGTAGAAACTCTTGGACAGCTATTCTGCCTGTCAAGTTCTGTTTGCATTCAGACTTCCCTAAAAATCCTCAAGGTGTAAAAATCCTCCCTATCTAAAGGATAGGATTACATGATTTAGATTTCTGCTGACAGCTATTTTTTACTATATAACAGTTTTTTTGCGTAAGATCTCACTGCCTCCTGATATAGCTAAGAATTTCAGCTGATAGAATGAATATCTTCCATTACTGACTTAGACAAACATCAAGATAGAAAAGTCTGGTCCCTTGAACTGTGTGGAAGAACACACAGAACACTGTAAATGGAAAGATGGTGCCCTATTTGATATGTATAGCAATCATAGAGCAATGCAGTTCAATTCGGTTCAGTTAGAAGAAAACTATAATATCATTAAAGCATGTCCACTTAAGCAGCAGCCCCCAGGTTTTGACTTTGTTTCCCATCTACCAGGCCCTGAATACCACTCTGTTTCAATCCTGAGGATATAGTGTGTATCCATTATGTCTCATATCATGTGTGAAATATCTCACTTAAGAGCCCTGAAGGTCTCTCCTTGAAGAGAAGGAACCACTGCTAGAATGTAGCGGTCCCTGAGCTGTAGTGGATTCTGGGGGAGGTTTCTACTTTAACTGGGATTTATGGTTTTGACTACTGCTTGGCTTCCCAACTTTGAGGGTAGATTTTGAATTTTGCTGTGATTTCTTCAAAATTGCAGGAGATGGAACCTTACATGCCTCTATGTAGTCGTCTTCCATGGTACTTTTTGTCAGGAGCTACGGTGACATTATGGGTGAGCATTCTTGGAAAACTGCTCTCATCTCTTGATGTGCAATCATTTTAGGATTAGCTCAGCAGTTTCATCTGCCATGGCTCTTGAGTCCCTCCCCCCCTTCTCCCCTTCTCCTGGCTTTTTATTTTGAATAGAGCTCCTATGTAAAATCAAGTGTGATCCACATGGATGTGCCATAATTGAACCTTGGAGAAAGAGCTCAGGGAGAGACTGGTGCCTCCTCTTAGAGCCTGCCCCTCCCCCTCTCCCAGCAACCAGAACAGTGTGACAGATAATTTGTTTGCGGGCTATTTGGGTTTTGTTTCCTTAAAAAAATGATTAATTTATCTTTATCTCCAATTAAAATATCCACACAAAATGCCAAGAAAAGCATATACTCTTGAATTTATTTTCTTCCTGAAATAAATAGAAGAAAGTACTTCTTCTACTTGAAGAGTTTAATTAGCGTGTCCCATTGTGAGGGAGTCAGGTTTTTCCATGCCTTTTAGTTAATAGATTCCTCCATCACCACAATTTATTTCCTGCCCTCCAACTTTCCAAATGTGTGTCCTCTCACAGATGGCCTTGAATTTTAAGGAAAAGAAGCAGTGTTAACCCTCTGAGAGTTTAGCATGTTGAAGTATAAATAATTAGCAGCTGTTGACTAGAATTTAACCTTACAGTTCATATTATCCCATAATATTTTATCTTTAACATTTCTAGTTAAATGTATTGATTTTTCTCTTTTAAATGTGTGTTTTCTTAGATGATATAACAGTCACTGAGGAGAAGTGATAGAGTAAATAATACTCTATTAATAATATAGCAATAATCAATTCAGGGCACTGCTTGAGAAATAATCTAGAGTGTGGTCCCAGAAAGATTATTCTTTTATTTCTAGTACTCATTCCATTTGATTCAATCCCTCAACTTTCACAATCAGATTTTCCAATCATGGAGGTTAATGCATCCCCAGATCTTTGGGTTTTTGCAATATGGGAAGTGTTTAAAATTTATGTAGAATCTATACAAATATCTAAATGACCAGGCATATCAGAACACTAATGGCAACATTCTGAGGGGAAATGAAATAGAATCTCTAAATGTGTTCTTCTTGGGAAAGTACATGGTCTTCACACTACCTGTTTAACTACAACCCAGGGCAGAGTTTGCATTGTGGAGCGGCCATGTGTATTTTAAGCTTTGTGGGCCACAAATAGTCTCTGCATGTGATCATCTTTGTTTTTCCATATAACCTTTAAAAAAAGCAAAAAGGCATCTTTAACTCAAGAAGCATACAAGAGCAAGTAAGGCCGCAGGCAGGATTTGGCCTTCTGGCTAGTTTCCAACGCTTGGTAGAGGACAGGCCTGAAGGATGGGCAATGGCTCCTTGTCTGGTTTAGACTCACCCAACTACAACCATATGTCTTGTCTTCTCTCCAGCCCTTTTGCCTTGCCAGCGTTCTTTTCCTGCCATCTGTGGTGAGAGAGACTGGCTTGGTCTGCTTCCCAAGTGAGAGGGGCTAACCTTAACATAATGAGATGAAGAGAGTCGTACGTTTCAGGTGTGTGCGCATTGCAGAGACACGGAGACCAGGGTGATAGATTCCTTGTTTCCCTTTTCCAGATGGCCCTTGTCATCGCGTGTATGGTAGCTGTGATTGTGTACCGCCTGTCAGTGTTTGCTACCTTTGCTAGCTTCATGGAAAGTGAAGCATCCTTCAAGCATGTCAAAAGTTTCCTCACTCCCCAGATAACCACGTCACTCAGTGGATCCTGCTTGAACTTTATCGTCATCTTGATCTTGAATTTCTTTTATGAAAAGATATCTGCATGGATTACAAAAATGGGTAAGCTGGCTAGGTCATCTGTGTGACACTGAAAAAATGTTCTACCAGCACTCTACATCCATTTTGGGCCATCCCTTGGGGAGTTTATTTTTAAAGGCACATGCTAAGCAGTTTTTTTCTATGTAGACACATAGGCTGGTAGTCAGATTCCCTTAATAGCCACATTTAGGTCCATTATGGTGGAAGCAAGAAAAAGAACTAAATGGAAGAATTAAGATGCTGTAGGTCTTTCAGAGTATTCTTGTCTTAATCTTCCCTTGATTGGGCTAGATGAATTTTAAGTAAAATCCTGACTTTTGTCAAGACACAGATAATTTTTATTTCATGTGTATGGTTTTTGGAAGGTATTTGATTTTGAAAACGATTGCAGGAAAAACAAAACAATCAGCTCCTCCTGAGTAAATTTAAAATGTAGTACTTTTCTTTTCAGTTGCCGTAGGTCTTAGACCCTGGATTATTTTCCTTTTTTAAATTAATTAATGTTGAGAGAGAGAGAGAGGAGCATGTGTGCATGCTGTGGTGGGGAGGGGCAGAGTGAGAGGGAGAGAGAATCTTAAGCATCCTGGGCATGGAGCCTGGGCGGGGGTGCTGGCGAGACCACAACCCTGATATCAGGACCTGAGCCAGTCAAGTCAGACACTTAACTGAGCCCCACCCAGGTGCCCCTCTTTTCCTTTTGAATTATTAAAAGTTCTCCTACAGGGGCGCCTGGGTGGCTCAGTCGTTAAGCGTCTGCCTTCGGCTCGGGTCATGATCCCGGGGTCCTGGGATCGAGCCCCACCATCGGGCTCCCTGCTCCGTGGGAAGCCTGCTTCTCCCTCTCCCACTCCCCCTGCTTGTGTTCCCTCTCTCGCCGTGTCTCTCTCTGTCAAATAAAAATAAATAAAAATTTAAAAAATAAATAAATAAAAATAAAAGTTCTCCTACAGCCGTGAGGAGGTCACAGTTTAAGTGGGAGATTCAGTCAGAGAGAGGAGTGTGGAGCACAGTTGCTTCTGGTCTTGCCCCCAGCAAGTTGGAAGTGAGATCAGAGACCCCCTCCAGGCCTCAGCCTCTCCTCCGCATGCTCAGGTCCCCCCTCTAAATCAGTACACCATCGTTGTGCCCAACAGTAACCAGAAAGAGCACATCATCATTGAGCTCCAGAGTATGCACTAGGAAGCAACTTCTATTAAATTCTATTTTCAAATTTGTAGTTCTCGCTCAATTTTACTGCTTTTTTTTTTTTTTTTGGTTAATAAAATCTAGCAGATAGCACTTAAAAACAAAGCATCTAAAAAATCACAAATTTCGGTGAGACACTTGTATACACATTAGAGATTTTGTAAGAATGCAGCTGAATTTCATTAAAATGGAGGAATTTTCTGTGTCTTTAGAATAATATGTGTTACCATTTCAGTAGCATTGAGGCTGTCACCAATTTGGCTAGATCAGCTCATGCTGTTGGGAGATTATCAGCTCAGAAAGACATGCTCCCTGACTTTCTTACAACTGCTGATGCTTCTCTCTGATGTGAAGGGAATCTAATATTTTTTATCTTTGGAATTCACTAAATGTTAGATCATGATCATGCATTTTAAATAAAAGAGAGAAAGTGTATCATTACTGCCACCAATTGTATGACATTCTTTTCAAAATTAATATAACCATTTAATTCATGAGAGGAAAAAACAATTTAGTTTGGAAACCATCCTCTGCCCTTGAGGATGCCCTTTACTTTGTTTAAACCGTGATTGACAACAGACGAGAGAGAGATCTGATATGTTTACAGGATATCATAAAGTATACCAGGGTAAGCATAAGCCTCTCCAGTCTGATATGGGTTTGAATTCCATATTCTATTTTTTTCTCTTTAAATTTTTTTGTTATGTTAATTACCATACTTTACATCATTAGGTTTTGATGTAGTGTTCCATAATTCATTGTTTGTGCATAACACCCAGTGCTCCACGCAGAATGTGCCCTCTTTAATACCCATCACCAGGCTAACCCATCCCCCCACCCCCTCTCCTCTAGAACCCTCAGTTTGTTTTTCAGAGTCCATCGTCTCTCATGGTTCATCTCCCCCTCCAGTTTCCCCCCCTTCATTCTTCCCCTCCTGCTATCTCCTTTTTTTTTTTTTCTTAACATATATTGCATTATTTGTTTCAGAGGTACAGATCTGTGATTCAACAGTCTTGCACAATTCACAGCGCTCACCATAGCACATACCCTCCCCCGTGTCTATCACCCAGCCACCCCATCCCTCCCACCCCACCCCCACTCCAGCAACCCTCGGTTTGTTTCCTGAGATTGAGAATTCCTCATATCAGTGAGGTCATATGATACATGTCTTTCTCTGATTGACTTATTTCACTCAGCATAATACCCTTCAGTTCCATCCACGTTGTTGCAAGTGGCAAGATCTCATTCCCTTTGATGGCTGCATAATATTCCATTGTGTGTATGTGTATATATATATATGTATATATACCACATCTTTTTTTTTTAAGATTTTTTATTTATTTATTTGACAGAGAGATAGAGAGCACAAGTAGGCAGAGTGGCAGGCAGAGGGAGAGGGAGAAGCAGGCTCTCCACTGAGCAGGGAGCTGGACGTGGGGCTCAATCCCAGGACCGCAGGATCATGACCTGAGCTGAAGGCAGCCGCTTAACCGACTGAGCCACCCGGGCGCCCCCACCACATCTTCTTTATCCATTCATCGGTCAATGGATATCTTGGCTGTTTCCACAGTTTGGCTATTGTGGACATTGCTGCTATAAACATCAGGGTGCACGTACCTCTTCGGATCCCTACATTTGTATCTTTGGGGTAAATACCCAGTAGTGCAATTGCTGGGTCTAGGGTAGCTCTATTTTCAACTTTTTGAGGAAACTCCATACTGTTTTCCAGAGTGGTTGCACCAGCTTACATTCCCACCAACAGTGTAGGAGGGTTGAATTCCGTATTCTGACTGTGTGACTCCATGTGAAGTATTTTATCCATCTAAATATAACAATAACTGCTTCCTAGTCTTCTCCATGATTAGATTAATACAAAGTCTCTAATAGAAAGCCAAGCACAAATCTGTAGTTACTTAATATTGGTCTGTTAGGACAAGAGTGGGTCATATTTCAACAGGCTCTCAGAATAATATGACTAATAATCTGACTTGTCCCAGATAATACAGAATTGAGGGAGAAACAGGAAGGCGCATAATTTAACCTTGGTGTTTTATTACTTAACAGAAATTCCTCGAACTTACCAGGAATATGAGAGCAGTCTTACCTTGAAAATGTTCCTGTTTCAGTTTGTGAATTTTTACTCGTCCTGCTTCTATGTAGCTTTCTTTAAAGGGAAGTTCGTGGGCTATCCCGGAAAATACACATATTTGTTTAATGTATGGAGAAGTGAAGAGGTAAGAATTCTCTTGAGAGGCTTGTGGCTTCAGGAACTCAGTTTTAACTAAATACTTGTTGGGTGCCCAGCACTAACTCAGATTTTATCAAGATTTAAGAGAAGTCTAAGACACTGACTCTCTACACAGAGAGTATTGATCTTACAATCCTGTCATCTGGTAGACTTTCCAGTTCCTTTGGGGCAAGCAGTTATTTTGTGCCTATTATCTAGGAATAAAATATGAGCTATGAAATGGGATAAGTGAGTTCTGTATTCCTGAAGGCGTCCTGCAAAGGATAATTGATAGCATTCCAGAAGTAGAGCAAGAAGGGCTCTCCCATGGGTCATAGAGCTAGACCACATCAGTGGTTTCCATACCTGCCTTGCATCCAAATCACATGAAGAAAATAACAACTCCTGGCCTTGATCCTGACAGAAAGATTCAGGATTTTCTAAGAATGAGACCCAGCAATCTGAATCTAATGCAGCTATCCTGTAACTGGTTAGTGATCCTGCTTGAAACTATTGAGCTAAATATCTCTTTATATCCCTTTAATATCCATTCCCATCAAAATCTTCAGATTCTAGTCTTCAGGACTGAGATTTCTTTTGTTGGCAAAAGTCCATCTTTCATCGTTCACTTTTCTTTTTTTTCTTGCTTCTAACTAGTGTGATCCTGGAGGCTGTCTGATAGAATTGACAACCCAGTTGACCATCATAATGACTGGGAAACAGATCTTCGGAAATGTCAAAGAAGCCATTTATCCGTATGTATGACTTACAAGTTGTTCTTGATTCAAGTAACCTTGAGAGATTTCCTCTGGAAGAAGATGGAATTCTTTTATTATCATGGTATCAATGTTAGCAAATGGTTAACTCAACAAAAACTCACTTTTAATCAACAGTTAGGAATGCACTAATGTAATGTAGGCTTTTAGATACGGATTTTTATTGCTTGAGTGAAGTTGAGGAAAAGGTATCTCCCTCTCCTATGGAGATTCCATTGGGAAATATAAATGTTTTATCCTCTGTACATTATTCTATATGTTACATATTACTTCTCAAGATTACTAAAAGTTGAAGTCCGTAAAAATATTTTTGTGACATGGACACACTTAAGTACAAAAATTGGTCACGAATTAAGTTTTGGTATATGAAGGGATTGCTTCCTATTCCAAAAGCGTAGCAATAATGAATATGTTATGAAAAGAGAAAACCAAAATGACAGTTGATCTCAGATATAAGTTGAAAATTTCCATGAATAAAAAGAGAAAGAATCATAAGCCTGTCATCTTGCAGGGCTCCTAGTTAGGAAATGACAGCATCAAGGTTTAGCACCTATAGTATCAAGTGGACTAAAGTGCTCTACTTGAGACCAGGACTTGGCCAGTGTAACTGTACTTGAAGGTAGGGATTAGGTTTATTCTCACCTCTTCATGAAAGAAGGTTGAAAACACCCTCCTCTTCTGCTCCCACCTCTCCCTACAGTTCAGTAGTTCTCCTGGGGTTCTATTTCATGTGCTGACAAAGGAATAACATGACATATCTTTGCAAACAGTATGTGATAAATCATATCACAGTTACCATAGAGAAATAATTCTAAGCTATTATTTTAAGTCCCAACTGTAGATTGAGAACCTGGAGGGCAGAATGGGGATAACTCCTAAACCAAACACAAGAGGGAGAATAAATATTCACAGAAAGGAAAAGAGACACACAGGGAAGTAAAAGAAAAAAGAAGCAAGTAAAATTAAGCCTACGAACCAAAATTCCAAAACTTATGAGGACATTTCATGCTACAAAGGCTACTAGCAAAATCAGTTTTTAGAAAGTGAACTTACTCTAGCTAGAAGATTCTGGCAAAGCCTAAAAACATAAAAGGAGGAGGTGCCTGCATGGCTCAGTCCTTAAGCGTCTGCCTTCGGCTCAGATCATGATCTCAGGGTCCTGGGATCGAGGCCTGCATCGGGCTCCTTGCCCAGCCAGGAGCCTGCTTCTCGCTCTCCCGCTCCCCCTGCTTGTGTTCCCTCTCTCGCTTTGTCTCTCTCTGTCAAATAAATAAATAAAATCTTAAAAAAAAAAAAACCAAAAACATAAAAAGGAGGTGATACTGTCATTTAAAAGGGTCAGGAAATAATTTAAATAAAAACATATAAATGAAACAAGAACAAATTAATATGAAAAAGAACCAATTCTACATAAATGAAATATGGTACTTTAAATAAAGAGTACAGTAGATGACATTGATTGCAGATTGGACACAATTGAAGAATGAGTTATTGACTTGGAAAATGGTACTGAGAAATTCCCTCATTGTACAATACAACAGAGTGACAATGAGATTAAAAAAATTGAAGTGACAGGAAGCTATATTATATTAAGAGGCTTCCATATTAACTTACTAGTAGTTCCAGAAAAAGAGAATTGAGTAAATGATGGAGGAAAAAATTCTTTCACCAGTTCTTTCTTACCAATTCTCTGAATAGGTAATTGCTGAAAATTTTCCAGAAATGAAGAAAAACATGAGTTTCAGAAATGAAAAAGAATTTGGAGTATAAAGTAAGATAAATAAAATTAAACTCACACCCAGATACATTACCAATTCTCTGAAGAGGTAATTGCTGAAAATTTTCCAGAAATGAAGAAAAACATGAGTTTCAGAAATGAAAAAGAATTTGGAGTATGAAGTAAAATAAATAAAATTTAACTCACACCCAGATACGTTATGGTGTAACTCCAGAACATGAGAGCTAAACAAACTTAAAATCTTTCAGGAGAAAAAACAATATCATCTACACTGTCCACAGATTTCTTACTCCTTGCATTAGATAGAGAAGACAGAGTATTTTCAAGATTCTGAGTAAAATTAATGTGCACCTTATATTTCTAAAACCAGTTTAACTAATGTATAAAGTGCAGGTGAAACAAAGACAACTTCTAGACATAAAAAACAAGAGTTTATGTTCATAGACTGTCACTGAAAGGTGTAGTTGAGCAAGAAAAGAATACAGAATGAAAGTTTGGGGTGCGAGAAACATTGATCAGTACAGAGGTAGTTAGCACCAAAAAAATGAAATACTTTGATATCAGTCTAAAAAATATATGGGATTTGTATGCTGAAAACTACAGATCCTGATGGGAAAAAATTTTTAATCTATATGAATGGAGAGAAATGTTGTGTTCACATATTGGAAGACTCAAATTAGTAAAGATGCCAGTTAGCCCCCAAGTTGATATATAGTTTTGTTATTCAAGTCATAATATCAGCAGAATTTCTTTCTGTGCATATAGACAAGCAGATTCTAGAATTTATATAGAAGATGAAGAGCTAAAATAAGCAAAACAATTCTGATAAAAAATAAAGTTGGAAAAATTGTACTACTCCATTTTAAGGCTTACTATAAAACTGTATTAATCAAGATGTTGGGATTGGTGAAAGGATACATATTTGTATTAACAGAACAGAGTAGGGATTGCAGAAATAAATCTACATAAATATGGCCATTTTATAAAGGGGCAAAAGCAGCTCATTGAAGAAAGAACAGTCTTTTCAGCTCCTCATGCTGGACCAATTGGACCTCCATTGGCAAAATAGCAAAACTTGTTTTAAACCTTACACCTCATTTAAAAATTAACTGAAAATGGATCATAGATGATCAAACCATATTTAGGAAAGCAAGGAAGCACTTATTATAAAATTCAAGATAACGGTTACTATGTGGGGACTGAGGAGTTAGTAAATGGAAGTGCTCCTGGGGTTCCTGGGAGATTTTTCTTGCTTAAACTGGGTGATCCCCTTTTCTTTGTGATTCCAGTTCCATGTATGCCCATCTTTTTGATATTGTCTGAAAAATCTCAGGTGTTCTGTGCCCTTCCTCCTTGTCTTTTAGTTTGGATATAAAGTAGCATGTAAGTGTCATTTTAATGTGCATTTGCTATAGTACTTCAAATTTTACAAATTTGGAAAGTACAAATGATATCTCACTTTGGTCTTATTTTGCATGTCCCTGATTAATAACATGAATGAGCAGTTTTAGCCATTGTGTTTCCTCTTCAGTGAAACGCTTTTTGGTGTTGTTTAACCATTTTTCTACCGATTTATCCTTTTCTAATTGATTTGTAGGAATACTTTATAACTTCTGGTGACTGTTTTTGTTTGGGATTTGGTCATATGTGTTGTGTATATGTTATCCGAACATAAATTTTGTCTCTTTATATTTCTCAACCCCAGCACTATTGACAATTTGGGCCAGATAATTCTTTGTTGTAGGGGGCTGTCCTCTGCATTGTAAGAGATTTAGCCACATCCTTGGACTCTATACAGACTAGATACCAGTAGCCCACCTTCTCCCCAGCTGTGACAACCAAAAATGTCTCTGACATTGCAAATGTACCCTTGTGGGCTAAATCACTCTCTAGGGAACCTCTGGTATAGATGGATAAAAGAATATTCTTTTAATCCAGTAGAATTTACCAATCTTTTTTTTTATGGGTTAGCATTTTTCAAGACTTATTTAATAAATCCTTCCCTACCCCAAGATCAAAAAGATGTTCTCATATACTTCTAAATTTTTAACATTTTTACATTATTGTCTTTATCTTTTAAAGTTTGAATATACATGGAAAAGATTTTTGTGTTTGATATGAAGTTCAAATTTAATTTCTTTCCCACATACACAGAGATATGTAATTGTTGTGTTTACCATTTACTGAGAAGTTCCTCTTCTCCAGTTTTCATGATCTGCAGTACTACCTTATGCCATATAGCAAGTGCAAGGCTAGTACTATTTCCATTCTGTTCCAGGATTTGTCTGTCCTTGTTACCAATACTATACTCTCTTAATTAATACAGCTTAATAATAAGTCTTGATCTCTGGTGGGTCAAGTCTTACCAACTTATTCTTCACCTATAGAAATATATTGGCTATCTTTTGTCTTTTGTCTTTCTGTACAGATTTTAAAAACATCTTGTCAGACCCCACATGGAAAAGTATTTTGGTTTTTTGATTGAAATTACTTTCAGTTGTTTCAGTAAAACAACTGCCATTTTCGTAATACCAAGTCTTTTTATTTCATGAATGTTTATTTTGGACTTTAATGACTTTAAATAAAGATTTAAACTTCTGCATATAGGTCTTATAGATCTTTTATCAAATCCATCTAAAGGTACTTTCAATCTTAGTTGCTATTGTAAATGATATCTTTTTAAAAATTATGTTTTCTACTTGTGTTTTGTGGGTATGTAGAAATAAAATATGTAGATAAACTCCATTATTTTTTCTAATAATTCTTATCTAATTTCATTTGGGTTTTCTAAGCAGGCAGTTCATTCACATGACTGTTAATCTGAGTCAGAGATTTCTTCTCTTCATTTCCAATCCTTTTACCTTTTTCTTTTTCATCTTGCTGTGCTAAAATCTCCTGTAGATTCTCTCTCTTTTTTTTTTTTGCAGAAAATTATTTATTAAATTGACCATGAATTCATAACGCTTGCTCGGCATAGTGCTACTTTATTGACGTAAGATGACTTCTTTTTTTAATTTTAATTTATGTAGTTAACATTCAGTGTTATATTCATTTTAGGTGTACAAAGTAGTCATTCCATAATTCCATATATTACCCAGTGCTCATCAAGATAAGTGTACTCTTAATCCCTTTCACCTGTTTCACCCGTTCCTTCACTCACCTCCTCTCTGGTAACCATTTGTTCTCTGCAGCTAGGAGTCTGGTTTTTTTATTTGTCCCTCTCTTTTTTTTTTTTTCTTTTTGTTTCTTAAATTCCCCATATGAGTAATATCCTATGGTACTTGTCTTTCTCTGACTTGTTTTGCTTAGCATTATGCTCTCTAGATCTATCCACATTTTTGTAAATGTCAAGATTCCATTCTTTTTATGGCTGAATAATATTCCATGGTGTGTGTGTATGCACACATATCACATCATTTTTTTAAAGATTTATTTATTTATTTTAGAAAGAGAGAAAACAAGCGGGGGGGGGGGAAGCAGAGAGAGAGAGAGGGAGAGAATCTCAAGCAGACTCCCCACTGAGCGTGGAGCTGATGAGGGGCTCAATCCCACAACCCTGAGATCATGACCTGAGCCAAAATCAAGAGTCGGACACTCAACAAACTGAGCCACGCAGGTGCTCCTACCACATCTTCTTCATCCATTCATTTATCTATCAGTGGACACCTCGGTTGCTTCCATAATTTGGCTACTGTAAATAATGCTGCAATAAACAGGGGTGCATGTATCCCTTTAAATTAGTGTCTTTATATTCTTTGGGAAAATACCCATTAGTGCAATTACTGGATTATAGGGTAGTTCCATTTTTACTTTTTGAGGAACCTCCATACTGTCTTCCACAGTGGCTGAACCAATTTGCATTCCCACTGACAGTGCAAGAGGGTTCGTTTTTCTCCACATCCTTGCCAGCACTTATTATTTCTTGTCTTTTTTGATTTTAGCCATTCTGACGGGTGTGAGGAGATTACTCATTGTGGTTTTGATTTGCATTTCCCTGATGATGAGCGATGTTGAGCATTTTTTCATGTGTCTGTTGGCCATCTGTGTGTCTTCTTTGGAGAAATGGTTGTTCATGTTGATATTTTTAAAGTGGAATATTTGTTTTTTGGGTGTTGAGGTATATCAGTTCATTATATATTTGGATACTAATCCTTTATTGGATATGTCATTTGCAAATATCTTCTATTTAGTATGTTGCCTTTTATAGTTTGTTGGTTTTGTTGGTTGTTTCCTTCGCTGTGTCTAATAGATTCTTGACTAAGATCATGCAAAGTCTTATTTTGTTATTGATTCTAAAGAGAATGGTTCTAACTTTTCCCTGTTCAGAATGATGTTTGCCCCAGGATTTTGGTAGGTGTTTTTGATCAGATTGAGGTAATTTCCTTCTTTTCCTGCTTTTCTGTCATAAATAGGTTTTAATAGTACTTGAAATGTATCAAATGCATTTTTCTGCATTAGTCAACATAATTTTATGTTTTTCTCCTTAAATCTGTTAGTGGCATTTATTACATTGATTGCTTTCCTAATAGAAAAAAAAGCCTTTCTGTTCCTTAAAGTAATCCAACATTACCATGATACATTATTTTTCAAATAGTATGGAATTTAGTTAGGCAATATTTTGTTTAGGATTATTGCATTTATTTTCATGTGTTTGATAGGCCTCTGTGTTTCCTTTGTCATATATTTTCCCTTGTAACCAGTTTCTCATTTCCTTGAGCATCCTTCTGAGTATCACGACAACATAAAGGTTAGTAAATTAAATAGAAAAAAAAAAAACAAAAAATGGTCCTATGGTGACCCTGTCCTCCACATGCTTTTTAACAGAACTGTCTCTGAGTAAATATATTCCCGGGGGAAGAGTCGGGGTTGTCTTATTTTCTTAATATGTCGATAAAAAACTTTGACCTCAGCATGTGTTGTAAAAAGAACGCTAGATTCTTATTTCGACTTTAGCTGTAGTTACACTCTCTTTGCTCTGTGATCTTAAGTTACTTAACCTCTCTTACCACCAATTTCTAGATTTAACACCCTGGTTTTCTGACCCCTGTCTTTTAAATTCTAATCATGTATTTACTTTTATCACTTCCAACAGTATGGTTCTGAATTGGTGGAGACGTCGGAAAGCTCGGACCAACTCTGAAAAGCTATACAGTCGATGGGAGCAGGATCATGACCTTGAAACTTTTGGATCTCTTGGGCTATTCTATGAGTATTTAGAAACAGGTAATTTTTAACCACGGTCTTGAAACATAAGAGTCAGGCTGAGTAAAGTGAGTTTTTTTAGCTCTTAATATTTTTTCCTGCCTTGCACCTAGTAGGTATCCAATAAACCATTGAATGGTGGATGAAAAGACAGGTGGATGGATATATTCCTTGCTAGATAGAATGAAGAATGAAGTTGAGTTTCAAAACGGCAATGTTAGAGGGGTATTTCCTATCAACTGAATGTTAAGATTGTTGAACCAAATAAAGTAAGGATCACTTTTTAACTCCTGTCTCAAATTAGCTTGCATAGCTCTCCTGTTTGCCTCACTGACAGCCCGGAGAGAGAGTAAGTTGAAAGACATGTCCAGAGCCTGACATACATTTAGTGTAAGTCCTTTAATTTCAGGCTGAAAAGAAGCGGACTAAAAGCAGTTGTGTAGGGGAAGTTTATGTTGAAGACAAGAAATGCATAAAAAATGCTGAGGATTGAACAGAGAGATTTTGAGGTGAAATATTAGGAGGGATGATGATGGAGACTGCTTGTAAAGTCTACTTAAATGTTTCCTCTCAAGTTATTTCTCTGCTTCTCTGGTAGAATTAAGGAGGACATTTTGCTTTACTTACTCTCGGGGCCCATAAAAGTATGGTGGAATGAAAAAATGACCTGAAATTGCTACTGATTCTCCACTGTGATAAATATACATGATACCTGGATTGAAATAGGTGAATTTAGGACAAATTGAGAGAAGTCTGTTTCATATAGCTGGTTGTAAAATTGGGCAGTCCTCACTTTATAGGATGATAGGGCTGTAATTTTTAATTGTGTATCAAATGCATTTGTGCATAAATGCATTAGGGATTATCGCTGCAATTAAAAAATGAAATCAAGGTTTCATAAGAAAATTAACTACCATTTATTGAGGCACAGCTGAGTTAGTTTATTCTGGATGTTTTATGTACATTATCACTAATCTTGAAACATTCCACAGAGTACTCATTATTCACTGCATTTTGTTTTAGAGGATACTGAAATTTGGATGGGTCAATTTTGTGGCCATGTGCCACAAAGATTTTTAAGTAAAATGTGGTATTTGAACCCAGAAGATTCGAGTTGTTTCTACATAATGCTTCCTCTGAATTTTCAGTAGAGGTGTTCAGTTGGGTTAGTAAATGGCAAGGCTAATTCTTTTGAGAAACTCTTGTGAGAAAAGTTGAAATCCAGAAACACTTGAGATTCATCTAAAAATAGAGGGCTAATAGAAGAGTCTTTCTTTCTCCCTTCAGTGGAAAGCCATTCCCGTATCTCTTATTATATGGTTTCCACTCACGTGGGAAGCCCGGACTGCCAGTTGAATGCATTCTTGTACCTCCGTCATTGTTGGAAACAAAAGAACAAAAATGGGAAAAGAAGCTAACTTACATAGGTGTTAAGTCTTTTTTTTTTTTTTAAAGAATTTTTTTTATCTATTTATTATTTGAGAGAGAGAGAATGAGAGCTAGAGAGCACGAGAGGGAAGAGGGTCAGAGGGAGAAGCAGACTCCCTGCTGAGCAGGGAGCCCGATGCGGGACTCGATCCTGGGACTCCAGGATCATGACCTGAGCCGAAGGCAGTCGCTTAACCAACTGAGCCACCCAGGCGCCCTAGGTGTTAAGTCTTAATGAGGAAAGAGAATAAAATTTATTTAGGAAGATGTCAAGATAGGATAGAGGATCAGGACCTTAACAAACACCTCATTCCAAAAAATTGTGTATTTCCTTGTCCCACATGTAATTTATATATGTTGTAATGCTTTAGATGACTTATTTTCTGGTTTATTCTCAGATATCTTCCTTTGCACTGCCTTTTCAATTCTTAGCGTCTTCAAACCTTTAACAGTATAGTTTGTACACTGTTGTAGTTGGATATGTTTATATGCCCAATACATGCTGGCTCTTGGAAGCATGCAAATGAATCGGTCATTATCCCTGATCTCATAGATTTAGCAAGATAGAAAAACTTGATTACCCCACTAATGTGTCACTACCAGTGTTAAGACTAGACCAGCATAGAGCTAAACATAGCCCCTAATAAAATGGTATGTTTTAAGAAGAATAAAGAGAATCTCTTCCCTAACAAGAAGAGATGCTTTCTTCATCTCTGACATCTTCATCATCTGACAAGCAGATGTCCAAAGAAACAGCAAGGACAGAACTGTGCTGTACATGCCCAATTTCTCCTTTCTGTTCTAGCCAGTAACTAAGTCGCTATGCTCCCAGTGGGGAAGAGGAAGCAGGCAAATTGAAAGAGGCCTGGAGTGTTTTGCTGGTGTAGATCCCTCCAAAATGAGGACATTGCAGGATTTGGGCAAAGTCTTCCCCCTTTTCTCCTTCACAATAATGAGTTGACTAATTTTTCTTTTTTCCCCACAGTTATCCAGTTTGGATTTGTTACATTATTTGTGGCCTCTTTTCCTTTGGCTCCTCTTCTTGCTCTCTTGAATAATATTATAGAGATCCGAGTGGACGCCTGGAAACTTACGACTCAGTACAGGAGACCCGTTGCTGCTAAAGCTCACAGCATAGGTGTTTGGCAAGACATTCTTTATGGAATGGCTGTCCTTTCTGTTGCAACTAATGTAAGTGGACCAATTGTGCTTGGGTGGCTTTGTATTTTATTTTATTTTGTTTTCTTGGGGGTGGGAAGATATGAATGATGCTTATTAACTCAGTCTTTTCCTGTGTTAACTTCATCATGGTGACAGTCCATAACGATACATCATCCCTACACTTTATTTTTTTTTTAGAGAGAGAGAGAGCATGTGGGTGAATGGGGGTCGGAGGGAGGAGCAGAGGGAGAGGGAAAGAGAATCTTAAGCAGGTTCCACGCCCAGCACAGAGCCTGACACCAGGGTTGGTCTCACAACCCTGAGATCGTGACGAGTCGAAATCAAGAATCAGATGCTTAACCAACTGAGCCACCCGGGTGCCCCCCATCCTTACACTTTTATGCACTAAACAACATAGAGAAATTTAGGACATGCAAACTCTTAGAAATACAAGGAAAACTGTAAAACCACTCTCCTTGAAATACCATGATAGAGTTTCATAGCACATGACAAAGTAGACAGAAAATATGTATATATGCTATAGGAATGGTATTTTCCCATCCTTCCCTAAGCTCTGGAATGGTATAAATACCATGTTTCTTTTAGGTTAGGTAAGTCCATTTAAAACCATCTGGCTCTGCCTTCTACATTTTTAGTGGTAGTTTTTGTTTTGTTTTTGTAAAGATTTTATTTATTAGAGAGAGAGAGAGCAGGAGAGAGCATGAGCAGGGGGTAGAGGGAGAAGCAGGCTCCCCGCTGAGCAGGGAGCCCAGTGCACAGAGCGCTGGATCCCAGGACCCTGGGATCATGACCTGAGCTATATAAATATAGCTATATATATAAATATGCTATAGATTTGACTAATACAGTTAAAGCTTGATTATAGATGATGTTGTATACGACAAATAGAGAATATACAACATTTACATGTTATGTTTATGGAGCACTTATTAAAAAAATGATAATAAAACTAAATTCCCCAAAAGCAGAAATTTTTACAATATATATTTATATACAATAATGGTATAAAAATTGAAGTTGATAATAAAGATAATTTAAAAAAAAAATCTAACCACCTAACATTCACACTTCTAAGTAAGCTTTACTATATAAAGAGGAAGCAAAATTGAAATATAAAGAATACTTAATTAAAATGAAAACCTATAGGAACTAGCTAAAACCACAGTTACAGAAAAATTTATAGCAATAAATGCTTTTATTATTAAAAAAGAGGACTTGAAAGCATGAGCTGAGCATGAGTTCAGAAACTTAAGGAAAATATAAAACTAATCAACAGAAAGTAGTAAGAAATAATTAATAGAGATATAATCAGAAATAGTCAAATTGGAAAACAAATAAAAAGCAGTATAATTCCTAAGTGAATCAAGAGTTGGTTCATTGAAAATATGTATAAAATAAACAGAACTCTGAAAATCTCCAGCAAGAAAAAAAGACTTACAAGATACAGGTGAGAAAATTATGAGACTGTTATATGTTCCTTTATTCCAATAAATTTTAAAATCTATTTGAAATTGTCACCTTTTTAGAAAATAAAAACTGCCAAAGTTTATTCAGTAAGTGATAGAAAACCTGATTGGACCAGTAGCTATCAAAGTAGTATTAAAAGTTTTTTAAAAAGCTACCACTAAGGGGCACCTGGGTGGCTCAGTCGGTTAAGTGTCTGCCTTGGGCTCAGGTCATGATCCCAGGGTCCTGGGATCCAGCCCCCTGGGCTTTGGGCTCCCTGCTCAGTGGGGAGCCTGCTTCTCCCTCTAGCCCCTGCTCATACTCTCTCCCACTATCTCTCTCTCAAATAAATAAATAAAATCTTTACAAAAACAAAACAAAACAACCTCCCACTAAAAATGTAGAAGGCAGAGCCAGATGGCTTTAAATGAACTTACCTAACCTATAAGAAACATGGTATTTATACCATTCCAGAGCTTAGTAAGGAAGGATGGGAAAATACCATTCCTATAGAATCAAATATTGAAATTAATTGCACTGAACTGTGGGAAATTAACCATCACATTGTCTTCTCTCTTTCCGTTGCCTCTCCACCAATCCCCTACCAGTGTGAGGGCACGTACATGCGTGCACAGACACGTATACACATACCATCCTAGCTAATGAAGTTCATTCAGGCAAATGAATTTGGTTAAGGACAGTAGAAATGTGCTTTGAAACAGATGTAAAAAATAACAAGGCATGGTGGAGAGAGCATGATTTTTGGAGCTAGATACATTTAGGTTCAGTTTTCAACTTGGCCGCTCTCTAGCTGGGAAATCTTGGAGTACTAATCAGACACTTGAAAAGGACTATTTCATGTTGTAGGCCAAAGACTCCTATATTAACCTAATTTGTGATAGCATTTTAATCATTTGCATCCATATGGAACGGAGAGGTATGTAAATCAGACGTTTTAAAAACTAGATTGTTAGCTCAAGATTTCCCTCTTGCTTTGTCTTTCAGGCTTTTATTGTTGCATTTACATCGGACATCATTCCCCGTTTAGTTTACTACTATGCCTACTCAACGGATGCCACTGAGCCCATGAGAGGATATGTCAATGACAGCCTGTCAACATTCCTCATAGCTGATTTTCCAAACCACACTGCACCTTCGGAAAAACGAGACTTCATCACTTGCAGGTTTCCTCTTGATTTCTAGCTTTCAGTTTTATTAAGCCCTCCATGGCTTGAGATGCAAAGGATTTACTTAGGGCAATAAATATCCTGGGTCAAGTGCATCAATTTTAGACTTCACTCATCGTATGAATCTGATTTGGAAAAGTAGAATGTTTAAAAGTAAAAGAATATTATGGATAAAAATAATATCAATTTTGAATTGTTTCTTATTTTCTAAGTTTATTGGAGAGATTTCTCACCAACAAATGCCCCTTTGTCCCAAGATAAAATATCTATTAGATCATACAGCATGATCATATTATATCTGCATTTAACCTACTTGAATTTAACTATATGTTCTTAAAAAGAGATAGACTGAGAAAAGGAGAAATAATATGGTAAACTCATCATCCATCCCATGTACAGGGTTTCTTCCATGCAGGGAGCATGAAATTAGATTTGTGAACCTGTTTCCATACTGAGCGTCTCATGTACTGTGAGGGTCTTTTTACTCTATGATTTTTTTTTAAAGATTTTATTTATTTATTTGAGAGAGAGAATGAGAGAGAGAGCACATGAGAGAGGGGAGGGTCAGAGGGAGAAGCAGACTCCCTGCCGAGCAGGGAGCCTGATGCGGGACTCAATCCTGGGACTCCAGGATCATGACCTGAGCCGAAGGCAGTTGCTTAACCAACTGAGCCACCCAGGCACCCATTTTTACTCTATGATTTAAAGATTGTATATAATAAATACATATGACATAAAGATTATATATATCGTATATAATACATATCTAGTATATCAAGACCACTTAACTTAAACCCTTAAGCAAATTACTTCATCTGGGAAACAGCAAGAGACAGCAAAATGTTGGTAGACACACAGGTAGACCAAACCATTGTTAGATTTTAGATTTGCATATAGAGGAATCATAATATAGTGTTTACGAGCATGGACATGTGTCCATTTTCTTGATTTCATCACTTCCTAGTTGGACTAAATCTTTGAATAATATCAATGTCTAGCAACTTTCTAGAAAACTGAGCTTACAAAGTTGAGCACTAAGAAAATCCAGAAGAATAGTAAGAAAAATAAAAACAATGCAGTATCAGGTAAGCCAAAAGAAAATAGAGTTTTAAAAAAAACAGTCAACAATGTCAAGTCCTATTCTCAAAAGATCACAAAAGATGGAGATTAGCATGTTTCTTCAGTTTAATGACAGGAAACAATGTGTTTCAGTGGAGTGGTGGATAGAACTACGTGTGTTAAGGAGTAGCAAGAGAGTGAATGGAGACAGATTAATTTTGCTGACTCTTTTGAGAAATTTGAAGGGCAGGAGAGAAGTTTCACTTGTGTCTCCTGCTATACCAAACTATATTTAAGTAACATGTAGCCATGATTTTTATCTGTGCAAAAATGAAATGTATCATAATAGCAGTTAACTTCCTGTGACTTTACTTTTGTAGTCAATTAAAAGTGTCTCTTAAGGGAAATAATGCTAGGTCTCTATTTGAAGCTATAGCTAATTTTTTTTTTTATTTACCTCTGTTTTTCAGGTATAGAGATTACAGATATCCTCCTGATCATGATCAGAAATATTTTCATAATATGCAGTACTGGCATGTCCTCGCTGCCAAGATGACCTTCATCATCGTTATGGAAGTAAGCCTCTCGTAACTTGCCTTCCAGTTAGTCTGTCTTCTCCCTTCAGATTTCTAAAGGTATCTGCTCAGCAGAAAATTAGTATTATCTCAGTAAATTGTTTCGAAGGAAGTATTCGTTGTCCTGAAGAGCAACTTAGGGATATTTTCAGTACAATGGGTTGTTGCCTGTTATTCACCTACTATTGTTGAAGATATCAGGGTGACATAAAGAAAGAAAGAAATGGGGCCTCTTTCCTCGAGGTCAGGAAAAGGACCGAGAACGCGCGGATTTTACTGAATAGCTATTACATACTGGTTCCAGACACTAATAATAACCTTGTAAGTTAGACTTTATTATTCACTCTTGAAAAATGAATCTGAGACTCAGCAGAATTGGCAGTGGGTTTAAAGATAATCAGCTAATATTGGAATTGGGTTTTGATGCCAGATGTATCACTCCCAAGCATCTGCTCTGTCCACTGTATTATGTTTGCCCCTTTGTGGAATATCTAATCTTATTATGGATATAGGACAAGCATTAAAACAGAACAAATACACGTGGGGGATGTGGGTAAGTTTCAGAGTGACGTGCTATATCAGAAGACATGAGGGCCAATAAAGGAGACAGAAATAAAGGTAAGGCACTTTTTTCACTCTGCCATGAAGTTCAGTAGTAGTCAGGTCTAATGCAAGCACACACAAATTCTACGTGATGAACAAGAGAGCAGTCTTATGTATCCCCCTCCCCATATTTTTCTTCTCTCTTCTCTCTCTCTCTGTTCTTTATGACTTTATCACTCTTTCGTTCCCATATTTTCCATCATAAGTTTAGATCACCTTTCAGTCTGGTCAGTTGCACCGGGGATTTTTTTATTTTTATTCATTATTCTATTAATGTTTGTAATTATGCCAGGCTCTGACTCACTATCATCCTGGGACTTTTCTTCACCTTCTTTTGTATTGAAAACTGTATTTTCTGTGGTCTGTGTTTCTCCCATTCTTGGTTTACTAGCTTATTTTGATGAAGTACATTTTTCAGTAATTTTCTGAGGAAAATTATGGGTGGTTATTTGTTGAGACCTTGAATATTGAACATTTCTTTTCTTTCCTCAGAGATGATTAAATGGTATAGGATTCAAGATTGAAAGTCATTTTCCCTGAAAAATTTTCAGCCAACTTTATTTAGGTATTCCTGACATTTCTGAAGACATTGCACTATTTTCTGTCAGCTTCAATGTTGTTATAAAATGCAATACCATTCCAATTCCCCAGTCTTTGTTTATGATCTTTTTATAAATTAGTAAGCTTTAAGGATTCTCTCACTAGTCCCTTCTTTTATGAAACATCACAAGACAGTTTCTTGTTATTGGGTAATACTCATTTTTCTGGACACTCACTGAGCCCTATGGATCTGAAAATGTACTTACCCTTCAAGTTGAGAAAATTTGCTTGTACATATTTTTTTTAATTATTTCCTTCTTTTCTCTATTCTGTCTTCTGGAAGTTCTATTACTCAGGTGTTATACTTCCTGTTTTGAAATTGTAATTATTTTCTCCTATAAATAGATGAACTCATGTTTTTGTCTTTTTATTCTGCTGTTCTTTTGCTCCTTCATTATCTCTGTTTCCTCTTAGTTTCTGTTTGTCCGTTTCAATCTTTTTCTTTTGCATTAGAGACTTTCTTACGTATTTGCTGATTCTTAGCAATCTGCTCATACTTAAGAGTGAATAAATGAAAGCTGATTGTACGCTTTGTGTGCATACAGGAGGAATGTCACTTGGTAGGTTTCACTGTAGGGTGATGAGGTAGTGAGGGGACCTTTTCATTTGAAACCTACAAAATTTGGTATCTGCAGTTCCAATTTCACAGACTACTTAGTTTTCCCAGAGAAAAATCCTCCGAACTCCTTTCTATTGATCTCTTTTATGGCTGCCTGTGTTCTGAGAGCTGAGCAAGACAAAGAAGACTAAGGATCTTAGGATTCACCGAATTTCACTTAGTGGCCCTATTTTCAGTATGGCGCCACTCCTCCGTCCTCCACTGTCTCTGGTGCTCCTGAGTTCACAGCTTTCTGTTTTGATTGCTGCACAGAGTAAATTACTCATTTGTTGCCAGGTTGGAGAGAAGTAGTACCCAGATGACGATGGGAGAGAGGTCCTGAAAATTCCAACTTTTCCTTATACCAAATGTTGGCTAATCCTCTGGTTTTCAACTCCACGCACATGTATGCTTTCAAAGTCCTTAGGACCATCTTTCTTGAGCTTTATTGAAGATCTAAACAAAGTTGGCTTTTGACTTGCTGGGATTTACCACCATCATATCACCAATTGCAAGTTTAAGTGCCAGCTTTCTTTACTCTCTTGAGTCTGTTATCACTGTTCCCTCTTTTTTTTTTTTTGTCTTTGTGAGTTACACCATTTTTTAAAATTCCCTTACAAATATTTTATTAGGTCCTCAGGAGTGAGCACAGATAAAGGGCATATTCAATAACCATGATCAACTGGAATTTCTATAATTATACATTTTCATATATATTTACTTGTTTAATGTTTGTCTTTCTGGGAAGGTTCCAGGACAGGAACCATATCGTTTTGCTTTTCCTCATGCCTTCTCTGTTGAGCACGGTCTATTGAATGAATGATTTGTAAGAATTTCCCGTTGAGTGCTCGCTTCGGCAGCACATATACTAAAAAAAAGAATTTCCCGTTGAACATTTGACAAGTCTAACAGTGTCCTTGATTTTCTCTTATGTTTCCTCCAGCATGTTGTGTTTTTAGTTAAATTTTTGTTGGCCTGGATGATCCCTGATGTTCCAAAAGATGTTCTGGACAGAATCAAGCGAGAAAAGTTAATGACTATCAAGATTCTCCATGACTTTGAGCTTAACAAATTAAAAGAGAACTTGAGAATTAATTCTAGCGAACTTGCCAAACAAGTCTTGATTCAGGAAAACAAAGCACAACTGGCTAAATCAGCAGTCTAATCAACATAATGAGCAAGCAACTGGTTGCCTGTCTGGCTTCACGATTTTCCCTGGGTTTTGGGCTAGAGGCCAGAAGGCATGTGTCAATTTCACCCCACCTCCTCTTCCTTCTTTTTTAATTCAGAGTTTTTGTACACTTCTACAGAGGCCACCTTTGTGAGATTGGAAGAATACCACTTGTCTACTTCATTGGCTGAGCTCTCCCAGATATTGTTTTCTGGAGTTCTAGAAATGATTGTTAAAAGGGCATGTTGAATCAGGATATTGGAAAATCATGGAATGTTGCAGTTTAGAATTAAAGGCTGGACCTGGGCTGCCCCATCACGTTCCAGTGCATCTGCACATTTTCATGGTCTTCTATTGGGTTGTTTTATAACTCCTTCCCATCAAGAAAAATGTTGGGACAAAAAGAAAGGAAGTGAAGAGGCCCCCTGAGCCATGTATATCCTGCCATCGCAGACTATGTGAATGAAAAACCAAAATCAGATGACTTAAGAAAACTCACATATTAAAAATGTTGGGTAGATATCATGGCATGGGTTTGTTCCTGAAATCATCCTAAGTTAAGTTAAACTTCCATCAGAATCCCAGATTCCCCCTCCAGGTCAATGCACAATTGATTTTTCAAGAGACTGAACATTTGGGTTTCAACAAAAGACTTAACAACTCTGTTCTTTAAAGACAACATTTTGGTAACAGTAGTTTCAAGGCTGAATTGTCTTATCTGGAAAACAGCATTAAGAAGTTGTTAGGTTGCTTCAGTTCTTCAAGTAAATGAAAGCTATTATAGAGAAGTAAATGTGTCTTCTTAGTAGTTAACGAACGCAAGACAATGAATATTGGTTAATTTATTGACCTTAATCTGAAAAAAATCGTTGAATTATTTTTAAAAATCATTTTTCTTCTACAATGCGTATTTTGCATCATGAAGCCTGTTTGAGTATTAGCTCTTTGTATAAGTTAGGTACAAGTTGTTTATGAAATTTGATCTCTTTGTTTAAAGCAATCTTGAATCTTTTAATGAGTTTACACTGTTTTCTATTGATGCATCATTTCATACAAGCTCAGTGCCTTTTCCCTATGCCTTTGACACACAAGAAGTGGTTGTGCTGTTCATCTGACGTGATGTGGCATCTCAAATCTTAGCTTGTTTTAGAGAAATTGTCAATTTAACATCAGTCACAGAGTTTAACACCAAAAGTAGATCAACCAAGTAAGAAGGGGGTGATGGATTTGATAGCTAAGTGGAAAAAAATTAATTGCATTATTTCTCTCATACTTAGGCCCATGGCACATGTACATCAGTTCTTCTTTCTCATAAAAAAAAGTATATATTTTTAACACTATAAAGTGAGAGATACTGTTCAGATATAGTACTTGCATCTCTAGCTTCAAATTACACTTCAGTTCCAAAAGAATAGTGTTTTTTTAATTGCATACCAAAGAAGAAACTTTATCACAAGATATTTTTTAAAGCAGTTTCATTATTTGATACTAATACATTTTTGTAGAATTGCCAATATTAAGTATATGGCAGGTAGTATTAAATAATGATCAATATTAAGCATGTAGAAATGAGGATTATGAATTTTACAAAACCATGAGACAGTTACCCCAATATTGGCAGTAATGACTTGTCATCCACTGGGTAGATTTTATAAAAAACATTTTTGTGTAATTTAAAATGATCTCATTAAAGAATGATTTCATAGGAGGAGGAGACTTATTTCTTGCTTGAGAACACCAGTCAGGGTTACTATGAAATAAGCCACAGATGCAGTATCTTTGGCTTGTCATATCAAACTCTGTTACTACAGTGTTGTCCCTTTGCACAGTTCATACATGTTGCTTTCTTCCTAGGTGCTAATAAAAATAAGGAAGAGTGTGGAAATTGGTTTCTTGGATATAAGTTTTAGTTTGTATGGCTTAACGGTATTTATAGACCTAGAGCGTTAAGATAAATAAAGACAAATTTAACTCAAAGTTATCTGTACACTGCAATCTTGAAAACAAACCAACTCCAGCGTCGGGTTTCTAGAATGTATGGAGAAACTAGCAAGAGAGGAAATAGTTTTAGGACAAGTAGATAGTTCCTATGATTGGTAGATATTTCCTTTTAAAATGTTGACAAATACTTTGTATCCATGTTTCCATTTTCTACCAAGAAATTTCTCCTTGTTTCACAGATTTTAAAATGAGATACAAGTATCCCTCACTTTCATAAAAGCTTGCTAACCAAAATCTAAAGCCAAATCAATTCAGGTAGATTTGCTTTATCTAATTAAACTCATGTTATTATGGGAGAGCTGAATTAAGAGCACCTGACTACCAAATGTAAGTTGGTATTTATCATCATGGCTGATGTTTTTATCATCCGATCAAATCCATACTTATTTTTTTCAGAAATGTCCCAGGAAACATTGGGATTTTGAGATTTTACTTGAAATAATTTTAAGTGCAAAAACAAAACAAAACAAAACAAATTACATAACTCTTTCAAATGTCATCTCTAATCCTTTCCTTCATCAGTTTTTCTTTGCACACAAGAAGAAGAATCCTCTTCAAAACATTTATTTTAGAGGAATCCATCAAGAAGGGAATATCTTAATTAGATGGAATGCTGTCCTATTTTTGCTGCATCCCATGACTCCTCTTGGCTTTAAGATTCTTCTCTTAACTAAGCCATTAAGCAAGTTATCAAGGAGAAGATGGAACGAAGATGATAAGAGGAGGGACAGAGAATGAATGAGATAGAGTTCTGTCCTTCTAAAGCTATGCATGCTTCCATGGGCAAGACGTTTGTGGAGGAAGCGTGGTGCAGCTGTGGGTGGTAAGAGGAACGTCTCCCCTAAGCCATCTTAGTGAGGATGAGAGAAAGCCAAAGATGTTTCAAGTTGAAAACTGTTCCAGGTCAAAAGTAAAACTTGGATTCCCAAATGATTTTGTACCGTCAGGTGCTATGTGCAGCTGTGAATCTCTGTTGATTGACTACAGTCGAGGGTGAGGAGTTTGTACTGCCCATTCAAAAGGGGAATTACGGTTTTGAAAGAACCTCTCTATAATAGTTGTTTTTAATTAGCAATAGTTATTATGTTATCAAAGAATGTTAACAGGGAAAAGAGCATTTCCAGAAGTACCATTGGCTAGGCTTTGAAGTCCGCTACCACGATTCACCATGTTATTCTTTTTCTAGACAAATTTTTACTCTTCTGCTTTATGTGTGATAATTCAAGTATGTCAGTTATTCCAACTATGTAAAAATTCATGAGAATATTAAAAAATAGCACAGTTCAATGTATATGAGATACCTTCTTCCATTCCCCCCCAAAAAACATTTGACTAAGAATGTCTGTCTTTCCTGTAAGTGATTTTGTGCCATGGTTAACCAAGAAAATAAGTGCTCTTTTTTCTTTTCTTTCTTCGGTTTTTTTTCCCCCTCCCCCGAGGAGATGTGTATGGGGTTACACAGGGAAAGTTGCTCTTTAGTAACACGTATGTAAATCTCAAGAGATTCAAACTCATGCAGTGAATAAAGTAATATTTTGACATGAATTCAGTTTATTCTTACAGTAAACTTTGATGTAATTCTTCTGAATTTGAGTGCTCTCAAAAGATTTTTAAGCCTCTTTTTGTTTAGAAACATTAAATGCATTACATGTAACATGTTTGATTCACCAGATTACATGTTTGTGACATTTAGAGATGTAAATTCCTCAAAATAAGAGGCTGCATGGTCCAGAAAATTTGGAGGAAGTGGTACTTTTTGTTGTTTTGCCTCTTCATTTTTTTCTACTTTGGGAAGTTGATAAAGGTGAATAGAAAGCCCCAGGAGAAAAATAGTATGTTGAGATATATTGTGAATAAAAATCCCATCTTTCTGAAAAAGAAACCCACATCCACATACCTTGGAATTATCTGGGATATTTGTGAGAAATTCATATCCCTTGGTCCTATCACAGATCTCTAGGAACAAAATCTTTGGGAGAAGAGCATTAAAAAATCTCCCAAGTTACATTTTACTCAAGAATTTCCTCAGAATGCCACATTTCCTGGCCTAAAGCACTTTTTCATAATAACTCTCAAACTTGTCATTCCAATTCATCAAGGAGGTATGTCAAGGCAGGTAGACTAGGGATTTCCAAGTTCATAGAACTGTTCTAATTCTGCAGTGTGCAGAAGTAATCCAAATCTTATACCTTAAGAGCCCTAGACTTGTAGTTTCTACTTAATTAAAAAAAGAGAGAGGATAAAATAAAATATATTTACTTTTACCAGTATATTCAAGAAAAGAAAAGTGCACACTGGTCAGAAGTCAAGGTGACTCCATCACATTCTCTGTAAGAAAGACACATTTTAAGTTGAAGGAATTTAATCAGGACAGTGAAACTATGAATATTATAGAATAAAGAATTTGTTATAGAAAAATAGGACTTTTGAAACTGTGAAAGTGGGAAGCAATGGTGTCGAAGGGAGATTTGGAGGGTCAGAGAAAGGCACTGTTCACCTCTCCTGGAACACTGTGGTTGGTGGACAAATTGGAGCACTTACCGGATATTCAAGAGCTGAAGTGAGACTGGGAAGGAGGGCGAATGAAGGAGTCTTTGGAAGGTCATTGCTTCCCTAAAGCTACTTCTGTGAGTTTGCAGCCCAGCTTCCCTGCTGGTCAGCAAGATCTGGACATGAAGTGGAGAAGAGTGAGACCAGACTCCTGTCTGTGTGTCCTTCGTCTATCTGTCTGCAAAGATCTCCAGAGGGAAATAGCAGCTGCTTCACTTCTGTCTGCCTCTTTTGCAAATCTCACTGACACCATCTAAGGAAAAGACTTCTGGGAATTACAGCTCCAGCTTAACCAAGACTGCCGTATAAACAAAACTTTACCAAATTAATGAAACTATTGATCATCTGGATGATGTGACTAAAAAACAAAGCCAATTTGCCTTCATAAAATGTTGTATTTAATAACTAAGAATAGGAATTTCTTTTCAAGAACGTTGTAAACACAGTCCGACCAAATGCAAGGCCATTAAAAAAAGAAAAACTTTGATTTTATTTTCTCTGTCTATAATAAAATGAATCTAGAAAACAATAATAAGATAACTAGAAAATTATGTGACAGATTTTGAAATAATTTATGAATCAAAAAATCAATCAAAATAAAACCTAGAAGATAGTTCTAATTACATAGAACTAAAAGTACTGACTGAGCAGCTCAAATTTTGTGAGTGTACTAAATATTTGTGGGTTGCTTTTAGGGGAAGTATATAGCCTTCATAGGCTATTCAAACAGAACGAAGAAAAAAATAGGGTAAGCATCAAAAGAAATTAGAGAACAGCAATGAAACAAAGGAAAAGGAAGGAGAAATGAATTTAAGGGGAGAAATTAATGAAAAGCTTACAGAAAACATTTTTAATGGGACTGTGTTAGACCCACCCCTTTTATTATTAGAAGAAGAAATTACACTTCCAGTAGTAACGGCCTGGGTTTTGTTCAGATCATGAAAACTCCGAGAACACCTAGAAAAATTGGGTAAAATGTTTTAAAAAGTTGGAAATAACAGAATTACAAAGCAAAAGGGGACTTTCAGCCTTTTAGAATCAGTATCCAGGAGAGGGGAGAAAAACATAGTAAGCAAGGTCAGCCCGTGTTTGTGGTGATTTTTCTCTTTAAGGAAATTGGGAGATTCCAAAAGCAAAAGTACTAGCTAAAAGGGAGAGCAGCTGAGCCGAGCATTCGACAGACTAAGGGCTTTGGAAAAATATTTAAGTTCAGGGCCCACCAAGGATAAGTAGCCTTGGTAAAATTCCAGGGCTGTCTGTTGAGTCTTCGCATATAAGGACACAGAGAGGTTGAAAGGCAACAGAATGGAAAAAAGATACTCCATGGAAACACTAACTTAAATAAGAGAGATCTATACAAATATCAGGCAAAGTGGATTGTGAGGCAAGATGTAATAACTAGAGTTTGAGGTATTTTATAATGAAAAAATGGTAATTTTTTAAAAGTATAGCTAAAGTTGTATATCTAATAACATACAAGAAAATACATAAAATAAATGTTGGTAGAACTAGAAGGGATAATAAATCCACAGCCATGTTGATATGCTCTTGTAACAGGTAGACTAAGCAGAAAAAAGAAAATGCAACAAGGACGTGGAATATTTAACAATGCAATCAATCAACATGACATAGAGATAACATTACATCAAAAATAGCAAAATACACATTCTGTTCAAGGTCACATGGAATTTACCAAAACGGAACATATTGGGCCATAAAGCAAATACAATTTCAGAGAACTGAAATCATTTAGAGTATGTGTTCTGACCACAGTGGATTAAACTAGAACTGAGCAACAGAAAGATAATTAGAAAATTTTTAAAATATCTGGAAATTAAGCAACACAGTTCTCAATGCCATTTTGGTTAGAGGAGAAATCTCAATGCATATTAGGTAACATTCTTAAATGAAAATGAATATTGACATTTCATGATTTGTGGTAAGCAGCTAAATCACTGTTTTAAGAAAAATATCTGGATCTTAATGCATACATTAGATGAAATTATGAAAATAGATTAAGCTTCTATCTCAAATATATAGGAAGAAATTAGCAACATACACTCAAAGAATGGAGAAAAGAGCAAATAATAAAAATAAGATAGAAAGCAAGCATACGACAATTAACAACGAAAAATGTCGATTCTTTGAAAATGCTAACAAAATTGATAAATGCCTAGCAAGAAATGATCAAGAGACAGAGAAATCACAAATTACCAAAATCAGGAGACTATCTTCATGGCTGGGGATAAGCAAAACAATAACCATTAAAGAAATGATAGATACATTAACTTCTTTAAAATTAGGAAGGTCTATTCAATAAAGGACAACATTAAGAGTGAAAATATATGCCACAGATAAAAAATATTTCCAAAGTGGCTCGTACCCAGAACATATGAGTAAGTTCTATAAATGAAATAAAGACTGCCCAATTTTTAAAAGTGGTCAAAAGACTTTAAATAGACATTTTACCAAAGAAGTCCAAATTACCAATGAACTATGGAAAGGTAAACAGCACCGTTAGTCGTAAGAGAGATGCCAGTTAGACCAGTGCACCCTTACCTGAATGGCAAATATGAAATGACAGACAGTAAAAGTGTTAGAAAGGAAAGAAGCCAGTGGAATTCTCATCCACTGCTGATGGGACTGAAAATTATTACCAACACTTTGAAAATTGCTCGGTACGAGCTACTAAATCTAAACATTAATTTACCCTGTGACTGAACAATTTTTAAATACTTAAATCCACCAGAAGACATGTAAAGAATGTCCATAGCAGCTTTATCTATTATACTCCAAACTAGCTACCATCTAAAAATCTAACAACAACAGAATGGAGAATTAAGTTGTGTTATATTAATTAAATAGAATGCTAACAGCAATGAAATAATGAAGTATCATTATTAAAGTTCAAAGAACATAAAAGAAGCTCAACGCAAAGGAGTACATTTGCATGTCTAATGTACACGTTTTTGATGTACATAAAGTTAAGAAACACGGCAAGATGAACCCATGATAGTAAAGGTCAGAATAATGGTTACTTTTAGGGGAGTTGTCATTTGGGAGAATGCATGAAGGAATTTCCTGTGCTATTGAAAATGTTTTATATTTTCGTTTGAGTTGTGGTTGCACAGGTGTATACATAACTGTGAATTCATTAAGCTGTACATATCTGTTCACCGTACTCTATGAATATTATGCATCAATAAAAAATTGAAATTATAACCATGGAATAGGAAAAGGTATTTATAACATATATTCCTGACAAAGATATATCCACAATATTTTAGGAAACTACTACAAATTTATAAGATAAACAACCTGTTATTGAAAATGGTTAAGAGGCTTAAGCACACAGTATAAAAAAAAAATTCCAAATAGCCAATAAATACTTGACAAAGTGCTCAACTTCATTATTATGCAGGAAAATTAGTATGCAGGCAATATCTCACCTGATCATCAAAATAAAAATTCTCAACAAAATATTAAATCCAATAATGTATAAAAAGAATTATGCACCACAATTAAGTGGCACTCATCCCAGGAATTCTAGGATGGTTCAATCTTCACAAATCAGTTAGTTAATCCATCAGACCAACAGGCTAATGAAAAATCACATAATCCTATCAATAGATGTAGAAAAAGAATTTGACAAAATCCAACACCCATTCATAATAAAAACTTTCAGAAAACTATTTTTTTTCATCTCAAAATGGATGATGGAATCATTTTCAAATTTTAGGTGTGGTAATGGCATTATTGCTATAATTTTGAGAGTATGTGTCTTTTAGAGACACATCCTAATTATTTGTGGGTGAAATGACATACTGATTATATCCTTTAAAATAAATGGGAGGAGATATGAATAAAACAAGATTGCCAGGTGTTCACATTTGTTCTCATTCAGTAATGAGGACATAAGGGTTTTAACAGCTATTCTTTCTACTTTTGTATATATCTGAAGTTTTTCACAATTAACAGTCAAAAACAACAACAAACTACATACTGTCTGACAAGCAATTTAACTAGAAATTTATGTTACAGAAATAATAAAAAACTTGTAAACTGCAGATATTAATATGGAGATTCTACAAAACAGGTAATTTCATGTGTATACAGTTGAGTTCACAATTTAACTCACATTAGAAACTGAGATAAGCAGGAGTGTTATTGTTTGTAATTATTCTTATCTTGATCACCACCTGCTGGTAGCAGGGAGAAATATAATTTTTAATCATTACCCAGGTTCCAAGTAAAGTTGGATTCAAAGAAGCAAACAGAATGCTTAGGTTAATCTCAGTAATTCCTGGATAAAAATGCTTAGTCTCTCAGGGATCCTGCCTCCCCTCTTATTTCTACAGCAAAGATGGTGTTCCAGTTTATAAGTGGAGGGAAATGTGGAATGGGAGGAGGGTTTTTCTGGTCTCACACTGATTTTGGAGTGTGTATGTGCGCTGTTCTCCACTGTTCTTTGGCAAATGACCCTTGTAGTGTGGCCATTGGGAGCCAGGTGGCATCCTATGATAAGTAAACCTGTGATATTGGCTTGGGCAATATACCTCAGGAGGAGCAACTATCTTCCTCTTGCCGGCTTTATTTGCCCTCAGGTTTCACTAGCTAGCTGCCTCTCTAGTTTATGTCATGGCCGCATCTAGCCCCCTGGTGCAGTGGCCAGCTCTCAACCTCTGCTGGATAGTGCCCTCTATCTTGGCACTTTCCCAGGTTCTCAGCTTAGGATCCACAATGCACAAGAATTGAGGAGGACAACTAGATAGTCTGCCTGATCACACCCATCCACTCTTTGTTGCTATGTTGGGCTGGTCCCTATTAGAGCAAAGTCCTGTGTTTAACCTCCTAGTTTCCTCCTTGAGACCCCAACTGGATATTGGGGCAAGTACGTCCGGCTTTCAGTCTGCCCGTGCTTGTTGCAGAGAATGCGATAAGGATCGGATGAAATACTGTCTTTAGGATGTGATTCCAAGGAGAGAGAAGAGGCAGGGAATAAAGCATGTGTTTATCAGTGGGCTACTATTATAGGAACCTAGAGTTCAGCCCTACTGAGAATCCTCAGAAACACTACTGAAAACAAAGTTCAGCATTCTTACACTGAGGGAGAGACAAGACGGGGTCTTTATCCACCAACTCCCATTGCTCATTGATTAAAGATTGCTCCCAGGAATAACTCTTACAAAGTTTTACCTGTCCCTGCAAGCCAAGAACACTCTAGCAGCCAGAAAAATCATTCTGAAAAAGGTAAAGAGATGCAGGCACTTGGGGTGGGATGCCGACAGTCTTTATGGAAATTGTCCACAGAAGCTGCAGTAAACTCTAGGTGAGTGAAGGGCAATGGGTAGGGTACCAGTGGCATCTGCTTACATCCCCTCACCTTATTAGAATACGTATTCCTCTCTGGACTGAAACCTAGGAAGGGGAAATTGAAATTCATGTCTGATTAATATGCTTTCCTCTTTTTGATTTCATCTTTCTGTCACCATCTTCCAAAGCAGTGAGATTTCCGATTTGTCATACATTGCTTTTTCTGAATTCCAAATCCATTATTGCTCAAGGTTTTTTAAATAGTAGAGATTTTTTTTTTCTATGCACTGAAAGAGCTCTATGGGTGACACACCTCTAAGCTCAGCTCTTGGTTTGCAAACAGAAGCCAAATGCATTAAAAAAAAAACAGCTTTATTGAAATGTAAATACATAGTTCACAACTCAGTCATTTAAAGTGCACAATTCAGTGGATTTTAGTATATTTACAGACACATGGTGATTAAATAATTTCCTAAACATTGATTTATTGCTACTGTGAACTGAAAGGTGGGCAGGTGAGGGAGAACAGTAATTATCAGTGTCACTATTCATGACTTTGTGCTAGAGGACTCACATATGTGAGTATTAAATTCCAATGTAATACTCAGATATTATTAAGGCTTTATGACGTGCACTTAGTAACTGGTCCCAGACTTGCCCACAAAGAGTAAACAACTAGACCTCACTAACTTGGGCTTCTTGAGAGAAGGGAAAGGAATGAAGAGAACTCTCTTATCCCTTGGGCTCTCTGCCTGGAGGCACTTTCAAGGCTGAATAATAGGGAGAGGAAGCCCAAGCAGGACCTGGCTTATTGAGTGGAGGGGACAGATACTGGGGTTCAGGGATCTGGGAACGCTGATATTGGCAGGATGTACCACTGGAAAGGAAGGACCTATGTAGAGAAAGAGCTCCAGAAATCTTGATTTCCCTTGATTCTCTTGCCAGCTCCTAAACTTTGTGGGAGGTCAGGCAAATGATAACCAGATGGCCATAAGCTGAATAGTTCTCAACGCTCATGTCGGTATGGGGGAAAGGCAGAGTTCTGGCTATGTACAGTGGGAAGAACTTGTGAACACCTGTGCCAATCAGTAGAGATCCTAGAAAGGTCACACCTTAGTATGACACCTTAGAGTAGTCTCATGTGAGACAGATTTAAATTAGCCCTAGAGTATAGGCTACTCTTAAACTTAACAATGCTTAAAAATACATCATGAGAGAATCAGATGGATTAATAATAATATAATTGCATTTCAAAAACAGTTTTCAAAGGAAGAAGGAAAAATCCAGACATTCAACAGTGTAACATTTACAAAGCTCAGCATATAATAAAAAATGATTAGACACGTAATAAAGTGGGAAACCATGATCCGTAACAGAAGTCAAACAAGTCAACAGAAACAGATGTAGAAATGACAGAGATGATTAAATTACTGGTTATTGACTTTAAATTGGCTAATATCTCCATATCTAGCATCTACCTGTCTATCCAAGGACTTAAGGGAGATAATGCTTCCAACTCATTTTATGAGCCCAGCATTACTCTGCAAAATCAAAAGGAAATATTACAAGAAAGTAAAAGCACAGGCTTCTATGCCTTAAGAAGATAGAAACAAAAATCTTTAAATGACGTTAGCAAACCAAATCAGCAACATGTAAATATTACAACACATCATGACCAAATGGGGTTTATCCTAAAGGGGCAAAGCAAGTTGGTTTCATATTCAATAGTTCATTGACATCATTAGCCTCATTTAAAGAATAAAGGAGAAAAATCATGCAATCATGTTACTTAAAATTTTGGAGGAAGAAAAAGACAATTCAACACCCATTCATAACAAACACCCTCAGCAAACTGGTAACAAAAGAGAATTTTTACAACTTGATAAAGGGCATCAACAAAAAACTACACTAACATCAAACCTATGGAAACTTTTGAGAATGAAACCACTTCTTTAATCCACTTCTATTCAACCTTGTGCTGAAGGTCCTAATGGGTGTAATAAGGCAATAAAAAAAATAAAGGGCGTAGAGATTGGAGAGGAAATAATAAAGCTGTCTTTATTTGTCGATGGCATGAGTATATATAGAACATCTTAACAAAAAAGCTAATAGAGTTAATAGTTGAATTTAGCAAGGTCATAGCATATAAGGTCAATACACAAAAATCAATTTTAATGAATAGTTGGAAAATGACTAAATAATCTTCAAGTTCTAAAATTATGAGTCTCAGCAAAAGAAATATATATATGTATATACATATACATACATATATATATATATATATATATACTTGTTTTAGCACTCTCTAAGGAAATATAAATGACTTCAGCCATCAGACTGTCAGCCCCTAAAAAGTAGATTTAAAACCTGTGTGATTCATGACTCATTAAAAAAAAAATGACATTTCCATCAGAGTTTTAAACTGGGTCAGTCCGATGGCAACATTGTACCACTAAATTACCTCTACTGCTGTAAAAGCAGGGCAGAAATAACATTGCATGCTCTTCAGTGGGCATCTCTCTTCGGAATGCCAATTTATACTTAGGGTAGTGACTAATCTTATTTAAAATTTTAAAGCTGCCTTTTTGGGCTCACACAGCATCGTGGTGGTTGTTCTCCTAGGCTGTAGAGAAGCACATTAAAAGCTACAAAGTCTGGATGTGTTTCTGTCCCTCCTTACACTAAAGCATGTTGCGTCCAACCTCACGTCACTAATAAGGAACTAGCCTTGCTTAGCCTGATCATTTTCACTGCCCCTCCAAAGGCCTTTCTTCATCTCCAAAAGACCACCCTAGGGCTAGAAAGAAATTGGATTCTCTGAACCTTTTTTTTTTTTTTTTTTAATTCCGGTTCTAAATGGGATTGTAAAGGCTATAAGAAAGAAAATTATTTGGGGGCAGTGGTGTTAGGCAGCTCTTCCCTTGGGCTTTCTAGCTCCTTTCGTTAGAGAAAATCTCTGATGAGGACAAGGTCACTGGAAACTATTCAACTGCCACACTATTCTGTGGCACAGATTGCATTTCTAGATTTGACCAATAACCTGGCTCATGGCTCATTCTTTCACTGAACCAACTAAGTGCCAGGAACTGAAAACAAAATACTGATTAGCGATTTTTCAGCCCTTAGCATGTGAGAGACACTGTGAGCTATGTGTTTTTCGTACAGGATCTCATTTAATCCTCACAATAACTGCTCGGGATGAGTCATGATGCTAAAGACACTTCGAGTGAGGAAACAGACTTGCACAGGCAGAGGAACTCAGGCAAGGGGTAAGAGTGAAGGGACCAGGACCTCATCCCAGGCCATCTGAGTCCTTGTCAAACTGGACAGAGTTCTTGTCTCTGTGGAGCGTATACCTCCATGGGGAGCCAGGGATCAAATGTTAATTCCCTAAAGTGCATTCAACTATTGTTTTATAATAGTTCATCATTATACGATTGTGATAAAGACTGAAAGAAGGAGTATGGCAGACTATTAGATCTCACTGAGGATGTCAGAGAATGCCTCCCCATGGAAGTAAACCTTAAGCTGAGACATGAATGCTTAGAAATTAATCAGGTAAAAAGTGGAAGAGGTGTGAGCTTTCCAGGCAGAGAGATGTGCTTTGTAAAACTAAAAAAAATAAGTAAATAAAAGAAAAAGCCAACATTTACTGCTTGATTAGCAGCAACCAGGCTACACTAAGCCCTTTATTAAGGATTATTTCTCTTAATTCACACAGAAACTCCTTTTTTAAAGATTTTATTTATTTGAGAGAGAGAGAGAAAAAACCAGCAGTGGAGAGGAGAGGCAGAGGGAGAAGCAGGCTCCTCACTGAGCAGGGAGCCCGATGCGGGGCTTGATCCCAGGACCCTGGGACCATGACCTGAGCTGAAGGCAGATGCTTAACCAACGGAGCCACCTGGGCACCCCACACAGAAGCTCTTTAAGATAGATATTATTCTATCCTCATTTCCCTTATCCAGAAGCTGAAACTGGGTATAGTTAAGCAATGTAACCAAAGCCACATATCCTGTAAAAGGCCAGGGCCCGGGCCAGTGCAGTGTAGTTTTAGAATTTAGATTCTTAATTACAATCTGTTATAAGAAAGAAGGAGTCTTGGATTTACTTGTAGTGGATTGAAGAGTGACTCCTCCAAATACATGTCTACCTGAACCTCAGAATGTGACGTTATTTGGGCCTTGAGATAAAACATTCTGAATTTAGAGTGGGCCTTAAATCCAATGACCAAATTCCTTCTAAGAAGAGAGGACCCAGAGACACAGAGAACAAAGCAGTGTGAAGACAGAGGCAGAGATTGAAGTGACCCATCTACAGGGTAAGAAAAGACAAGGATTGCCACAAACCACTGGAAGCTAGGAGACAGACATGAGATGATTTCTCCCTCATGGAAGGAACCAACCCTGCTGACACTTTAAATTTGGACTTCTAGCTTCCTAAACTGTGAGAGAATAAATTCCTGTTATTTTAAGCCACTCAGTGTGTGGTAATTTGCTGTGATAGCCCTAGGAAACTAATACAATACCCTTTACCACAAGCAGAACCCAGTAATAAAGTTTAGGAGGATATATTTATTCAACATTATTTACCATTTGCCTGTCTGGCAAGAGTTATGGGAAATGCACATAATGCAAATATGAACCCCCTTTTTGAAGACTGCAGGGTTGAAAATGACATTTCGTGTAAGAGTTTTAAATAAATCATCATCATATTAATAATTACTCCCATGTGCCAGGCTCTGTGAGAGGTAGTTTACATGCATTATTTAATTTACAAAAGATAGGTATAACTCATTCCATTTAACAGATAATGAAACTGAGGTTTGATGAGTTTTAATTACCTTCTCCAAGGTTGTTCATTTCTTCCAATGACAGAGCTGGATTTCACTTTCCAGTGAGGGGATAAAGGAAAGAACTTCATGAAAGAGCATGCATTTGATCTGGTCAGGAATGATGAGCCATGCTGGGCCCTGGTAAATGGAGGCAAGCAAATGGCATTATGGGTGAGTGGTAGTGAGTATACAGCCAGAAGAGCAAGGAGTGGGGCTTTTGTGGGTAATAGGAGGCTCCAATCTGTTGGAGTGTGTAAAACACTAAAAAGGAAAAGTGGGAAATCAATTTGGAATGGCAGATTCAGACCAGCTATTGCCCAACGAGCAGATGTCAGGAGGAACTGTGAAATGATTTTTGAGATTGAAATTCTGAAAGATTTTGCGAAAACTGGTGGAGAGATCTGAGTGTTGCTTCTGGCAGTCCCACAGGGATGTGGAAAATGGACTGGAGCCTGGGAGAGACTAGTGACCAAGAATCCACTTAGGAGCCAAATGTCATAAGAGAGGACTAAATCCATTCAATTTCTTCAGAAAACAACTCTAAGTTCAAATACCAATTACTCATTTATTCAGAAATATCTGCTGAACCATTCTATGTTATCCAAACAGTTCTCTGTCTATAGCACGATGACCAGGGTTTCCGTCCTAACTTAAAGGGAAATGTTTACAATGTCCAGAGCCCAGATATCTAGCAAGTGAAGAAGGATGGCCTCAAATTTCTTGCAGCAGGAACTCACTTAAGTGACACCAACATTGACTTGCAAATACATCTACAGAAGGAAATTCGTGATGTGATGTGATGTGATGTGATGTGATGTGATGTGATGTGATGT
>NW_027397083.1:25678138-25754649 GCF_003265705.2 Callorhinus ursinus | reverse complement strand
TGTGATGTGATGTGATGTGATGTGATGTGATGTGATGTGATGTGATGGCATCTACACCATAAATCTGAAGAGCACCTGGAAGCAGCTTCTGCTGATGGCTCACGCCATTGTTGCCATGGGAGATGTGGCTGATGTCAGTGTCACATCCTCCAGGAATACTGGCCAGGGGGATGGGCTGAAGTTTGCTGCTGCTAGCAGAACCACTCCTACTGTTGGGTGCTTGGCTTCTGGAACCTTCACTAGCCAGATGCGGGCAGCTTCCCAGGAGTCACATGTTCTGATGGTTACTGATCCCAGGGATGGCCACCAGCCTCTCAAAGACATGTCTTATGCTAACCTGTGTACATCACTCTATGTAACATAGACTGCCCTGTATGGACATGCCATTCTGCACAACAGCAGTGGGTCTGATGTGGTGGATGCTGACCTAGAACTTCCGAGTATGTGTGGTGCCCTGTAAGAACCCATCCATGCCTGATTTCTACTTCTACAGGGATCCTGAAGAGATTGAAAAGGAAGATCAGGTTGCTGCCAAAAAGACTGTGACCAAGGAGGGATTTCAAGGCAAATGTACTGCTACTCAACCTGAGGTCTGAGGCCTGAAGCCATGCAGGTATCCTCTGTGCCTACCCAGTAGTTCCCTAGTGAGGACGGGAGTGCTTAGCTTGCCACTGGGGACTGGTCCACAGGTCACTGAATGGATAGGGATGGCCATTGAGTGGTCTTAAGCTGTTCTTCCATAGACTCTAATGCAGAAACATGAAAATATGGTTGACTGAAAATAAACATGTTTTTTAGAAACAGCAGATAACAAGAACAACAAAAAACCTACTAAGGACCTTCTTTGTAGGAGGAATATTCTGGGTGCCAGGGATAAAATTGAAAATAAAATAGGCACAGTTCTGTCACTTAGGAATTTTCTCTAGTTGACTTAGAAAGGTACAAAAAAACACAAAACAGAGAACCAATGGATACAATGGCAGGCAAATTGACTGAAAGATATTCTCACCAAAATCCACAAAACCTGTGAATATGTTTTCTTATGTGGAAAAGGGAACTTTGCAGATGTGATAGTTAAGGATCTTGAGATGTGGCAATTATGCTGGATTATTCAGGTGAACCTGATATAATCATTAGGGTCCTTATGGATGAAAAAGGAAAGCAGTAGAATCAGAGGAGATGTGATGATAGAAGCACAGGTCAGGGGGATTTGATTGGTGACTGGGGGCCACAAACCAAGGAATGAAGGAAGCTTCCGGAAGCTAGAAAAGACAAGGAATGCATTCTCCCCTGGAGTGTCCAGGAGAATGCTGCTCTTCTGACACCTTGAGCTTAGCTTAGGTGAAACCTGTGTCAGACTTCTAGCTACAGAGCTCTAAGATAATAAATGTATGCCGTTTTAAGCCACTAAGCTTATGTTCACTTGTTACCGTAGCAATAGGAAACTAAAACAGAGCGTAAGCAGACAATTAGACAAGATAGTTTCTGTAGTGATATGATCTAGAAATAAGAGGATTTTACTTTTTTTCTCTTTGAGAGAGGTAAAGAGGGAAAGGTTGGGGGAGTAGTAGAGGGAGAAGGAGAAGGGGAGAGAGAATCTCAAGCAGGCTCCACACCCAGCATGGAGCCTGACGCAGAGCTGGATCTCACAACCCTGAGATCATGACCTGAGCTGAAATCAAGAGTCAGATGCTTAACTGACTGAGCCACCCAGGTGCCCTATAATTAAGAGAATTTTAAAAAAGATAATACGATAATAAGCTGAAACAGGTCCTAACCCAAAAACACACTTGCCCTGTGTTCATGGTGTGTAAACAGCAAGAATGAGATTCGTTAAGATGAAGGTGGAGAGGTAGGCCTCCCTAGGGAGAATTCAGCTAACCTTGATCAGAACAGTATAAACTGAAATATTAGAATTGTTTCTGTGATAAGTATGTTATTTTTTTCTATCCCTAAAAAAGAGAAACACAAGATCTGCTTCAAGGTTTACACTATAGTCTTTTAAAAATATTAAGACCTAATTTTTTTTAGAGGAGTTTAAGTTTCATAGCAAAACTGAGGGGAAGGTACAGAGATTTGCATATACTCCCTACCTCACACCCGATATCAACATCTCCAACTAGAGGGGTACATTTGTTACAACTGAACTACATGGACGCATCATATTCACCCAAAGACTATAGTTTATATTAGGGTTCACTCTTGCTGTTGTACATTGTATGGGTTTGGGCCAGTGTATAATGACACGTATCCATCAGTATGGTATCATATTTTCACTGCCCTAAAAATCCTCTGAGATCCACTTATCATCCCTCCCCTCCCAGTACCCCACCCCCAGAACCCCTGGTAACTACTGATCTTTTCGCTTTCTCTATAATTTTGCCTTTTCCAGAATGTCATATAGTTGGAATCATACAGCATGTGCTTTTTTCAAATTGGCTTCTTTCACTTAATAATATGCATTTAAAGTGCTTCCATGTCTTTTCATGGCTTGATAGTTCATTTCTTTTCTAGTGCTGAATAATTTTCCATTGTCTGAATGTACTGCAGTTTAGCAATCCCTTCACCTACTGAAGGACATCTTGGCTGCTTCTAAGTTTTGGCAATTTATAACCTCCATAAACATCCATGTGTAGGTTTTTGTGTGGACATAGTTTTCAACAGAGTTTTTTAAACTATAAAATAGACACTGATTTCCAATTAAATTTGAATGATTGGACATATGTAGCTTATGTCCATTTTCTCCTAGGACCTCATTAAAATGTTAGTAAAGCATTTTTTTAAGTTAAAAATGCCCAAGGATAAAGAGATTGGAATAGGAGGTTCCAATATTTAGAGGATGTTAACAAGATTTTAAAAGATGGAAGCCTGATGGACAAATGGAAAGTGGCCTAGATGGTGGGGAAAGATGAACTTTAAATGCCTTGCCAGGGGAACCCAACAAGAGGCAATCTGATTCATGTGCAAACCCTGGAAAAAACTTGTGAGGTGAAGTGACCAGGTCACTGTGAAAGCAGGATTGTGGGCTAGGGTTAAAAACAGATGGTTTGCTGCAATTCCATATAAAGAGGATTTAGACCTACCTTAGCCCATAGAGACCGGCAAATAGACCCCACTCTTGCAGAATATGGAAATGTATCCCTGCAGGGTGAATCATACAGACCTGGGTCTCAAGGAAGGCAGGCACAGCTGAGGTCTGAGGGGAGATGCCTTACTAAAATCAGAAGGAAAAATGAAAATTTGCATACTGAATAGTGAGATTCTATCTCTAGTTCCTTTCTCTACTCAGCTTCTAGAATACTGGTTGCCAGATGTGTAATCTTTAGGAAAGAGATTGGAGGACTCCTATATAGAGAAGCTCGTCAACTCAAGAAAAGAGATGTGGTTGCTATCCAGGGCCCACAACTGAAAAGTTGAGTTTTTGTGTGATCAATCTTGGTTGGTAAGCCCGATACCCATAGTGCCTTATCTATTTTTTTTAAGATTTATTTATTTATGAAAGAGAGAGTGAGAGCAGGTGGTGTGGGGGGGTGGCAGAGGGAAAGAATCTCAAGCAGACTCCCTGCTGAGCATGGAACCTGAACAGGGGGCTCCATCTCACAACCCTGAGATCATGACCTGAGCCAGACAGTTAACCGACTGAGCCACCCAGGTGCCCCCACAGTGCCTTGCCCTTGAATACAAACGGACCACTGAGGACTCCTAGATGTTTGAGGAAAAACTCTAAAAGAATCTAAAACAAAGTGAAAAACAGGAAATTAACAGAAAAATAGGGACAAAAAGAAAACTAAAAATAGTAACAGCCTTCTGAAAATATTAATTTTAGATGCTCTTATTTTTAGGAACAACAGGATCATGATATGGGAAAGAAGACTAATTTTTGAAACATTTCATCAACTGATACACTATTGCAATAGTTATCTTCTGAAGTGAGAACACTGCCTCAATTTTCTCTCCACAGTTCACCACATTATTGCCTGATTAAACTTCTAAGAATGTTATTTATAAGAAAAAAATCTAAATTTCTTAATTAAAATCTGAGTTCTCTGAGAACAAGATCTCTGTGTTATTTTCCTGTTTTCCTGGTATCCAGCTAAAGACCTGGCACATAATCATAACTTAGAAATGTTGAATAAAAATGTGATTGAATTAACTTGAAATTCTTTTGTCTCATCCTATTCTGCCTTTCTGCTATTTTGTTCTGTAATTACTTTTATATGATCCTTCTCTCTTTCCAGTGTTTTTAATTTATATTCTAGACTTCAAATCTATCTATTCACCTTTTTTTCTATTCATTTATCCATCCATAAAATACTTTTAAGGTGTTAAATCAGGATCCTCTCACTTACCAGGAGTGAAAACCCTGACTCAAACTGGCTTAAGTATTAATTAAAAGGGACTCAGTGGCTCAAAATTTTTGGAAAGTCAGTCTAGTTAGAGAGCAGGTTTCAGGTATGGTTTGATCAGATCTCTAATTCTGTTCCTCCACAATGAATTAGCAAAGGGAATGGCACTCAATATCCAAAGTGTCAGTGAAGGATCATAGCCTCTTCTTTTTACACAACAAGACCTACTCACCATGGATCTCACCACAGTATAATGGTGTCTTTACCATTACCATAATTCTACAGGCAGACATAAACAAAATTGTTTAAATTGTGGCACAACTTTTAAGTGTTAATTAATCAGTGCCTCTTTATTCTTTGTGCTAGGAAAAAAAACACACAAGTAATATGAATATTATTTGAAACATGTTTACCTGCTGATTTTAAAATAATTTAAATCATCATGCTTTAGGTTAGCCTTTTTAACTTAAAGAAATCTTTTTCTTTTTCACCACCAGAGGGCAGCGGTTAGAAAAGAGCGCTGTTGATATTGCTGTTTTTACTTCTCCAAAATTGTAATAGCGTATGCTTACAGCAGTGAAATAGTCTGTATTGTCTGCATTTAAAATATCCTGTCTTATTAAAAAAAACTATGTATCTATCCATATCTTTAGTTTGGAAAATGTCACTGTAAATATTCTAGAAGTGAAATTGCCCCACCTTCTGCCTCTGATAGCTTAAGTAACATAGAAAATGTAAACAATTTAAACAGAAAATATCTAGGGGTTGGCAGCCAAGTGGGAAATTTTAATAATGTTAGATGCTTTCCTCCAAGGAAGATAATATTCCACAATCTGGAATGACAAGCATATGCTATTCAAAGGAAGGGAATCAGTAACCTAGGCTAATGAAAACTAAGTAGGATCCTTATAGGATGCAGAGAGAGACATTTCAATTAGATAAGATTTCATCGGACTTGAAGGGTATTACATGTTACTTGTCACTTGATCTCTCTATTTACCTGTAAAATATCTTAAGTCATGGTGATCTTTGCCTTGGTTTCCTTCATATTGAAGTATATATTTCTTTTATTCATTTTACAAGTTGCATCTCTTTTCTGTCCTAATTTCTCCCAGTATTTCCTTATACAATCACATCTTCCACTTTAAGAAAATATTTTTGAGAGTTTAAAGAGAAGTCAAAGTCCTTCTGTAATGTATCACATTACTCTCTATGTATAGTATGGGATTCAAAATTAGAAGTACTTTTCTGCTTTCGAACAACAGTATTTGGTCTCCATTCACTTTAAACAAGGCATAATGGTGTGTAGTGAATAAGATTTGTTTTTCCTTGAGTACAGAAAGAAAGGACAGGAATAAAATGTATAAATCTTTCTAATGGTAATTTATACAGAGTAAGATACACACTAAGAGAAGAACACATAGCATACATGATTCTATGTATACATATCGGGCAGTTAAAATATATACTGAATATTATAATGTGCTTTATTGAAAACTTCCAGCTTCCAGTTTTTTAATCAGACAGATCCCAGGGAAATCAAAAGATATTTTACACTAGGCCACTAAATATAGCAGTGCAGCCTATTGGGTCAGGTACACAGATGTGGATAAGACAAACTAAATTATTTCTTCTATCTCCAACACACAAGAAATTGTATAATCATAATTTCTTGGAAATGTCTCTGAGGCTAACACTGCCAAGTAAAGTCAAATAAAGCTGAACTAAAAGCTGTCCACTTAAAAAGCCTTGATAAGAAACAAGTCACAGATGAATCCTAGAGCTTATTTGTATAGCTTCAACCTGAAAGGAGTGTGTAATTATTAGAGTGAATGTTGATTCAGGAATTCAAGTCAAATAATAAAAAGTGATATTGTAAAAAAAATAGCTTTTCAAAGCACTTTTTCTTCAAGAATATACACTCCCTACATCTATTATAACAAGCTATGATACTGTCCTAAGTTCATTGGTTTACTATATTCCAGAAAAGGGCCTAGCCCACTACATGTGCAAATTATCTGTTGAGTATTTGTTGAAAAAACAACAGAAAATGTTGCATTTAAAATAGCCTTGGAATTAGACAACTTGAAGAATTTTTTGAAATAAATTTGCCTTAAAAAAATGCTCCAGCAAAGATTTGTGAATAGCATTAAATATGATGCCTTTAAATATATTTTTTGGTAATGGAGAAGAAAACTTATCAAACTTACATTACTATTTCAAAATATTTATAAAATTATCATAATTTATTCCATTGAGATTAGAAACTTTAACCCATTTTCCTACTGTCTGATTACCATATCATTTATAAATCTTAATAGAGTTAAATTTCCTTATAATAACTCTTTGGTTAACTGGTTCTTAGACAATCAACTTACTTCTAAAGACATTTAGTACTTGGTCAGGCAATTTCAAGTGTATTGTCCACAAAAGGGACTTCATATTTTTAGTTGTAGATATTAAGTACTAAAAAGGGAAAAAGAGGGAGTGAATGAGGGGGAGAGAGAGAGAGAGAGACTGAAAGAAAAGAAGGAAACAGTAGTTTTAATTACATAATTAAGGACTACAATTACTTCTAAAATAATTGTATATCTTTCCACCAGAGGGCAACATTTGCAAGTCATTTAAAAGATCGTTCAGAAGTAATTCCTCACAGGCGGGTATAAACAAATGCAAACCCATCACATTGTTATTGTGTAATATCTTCTATAAATTTCAAAGAATACTATAGAGACAATTATTGAAATGATTGCATATAAAACTCAATATCTACTCATAGTAAAACAAGCAATAAATGTATTCTTCTTTGAATATGTAAGAAGATTCAACTCAGGAAGAAGCATATTTCTCCCATATCATTGGCATTTTCCTCTGTTCATTGTTAACCATTTAGCTCAAATATAATAGAAAAATCTCATGGTGGAATAAGCAAAGCAAATGTGGTTTTACATCAATGAATAAGTTAATGAAAAAGTCACAAAATTTTACAAGTAGAAGGGGTAACAGAAACCACTGACTATAACCCGTCATCTACACGAGGAAGGAACTGAAGTTCATTAAAGTGAAATGATTGATTAAAAGTTACAAGGTTGATAACCAACAGAATCAGGACCCAAAGCCAGGTCAGCCAATTTCACCTTTCATACTGTAATGCTGTCAAGATTCAAAGGGTGATCTATGAACAAGTGGTCCTGAAGATTTGTTAAAACTGCTGAACTTTAGGCTCCACTCTAGACCTTTTGAATCAGAATCTGTGTTTTAACAAGATCTTAAATTGTGACAAACTACTCTACCTCATGCTCCTTCTTCATCACTGTTTGCATGTCTTCAGGCAATTCATTAAATCTAATTTTTCTCCTCAAAAAAATGGGAATGAAATTAGTTTGGTATGAAGAATAATTATAAAGAATAAATGTGATCATGTAAATGAAAGTCATTCATAATTTGTAATAAGCTACACACATTAAATAAATTCAATGAAACTTCCTTTTATTTGTAAGAGTGCTTGGATAGAGGGGACAATTCTTCAATAGGAAGACTTGTCTAATAATTCAATTGAAGGCACTATTAAAGTTGGATGGAAAAGTGTGTAAGGGCTAAGGGAGGTAAGAGAGTAAGGGAGTAATCTCAACAGATTAATACCATATGTGTCACACTAATATTTCTTTGCATAAAGATAAGTCTGGTGATCTTAAGGTCGCAAAAGTACATGTTCAGTGTTTGAATTTGAGGATCACACATGAAGAAAATCTGTTGGGTATGTACATAGTGCCCAAGTATATATCTCTTATATTGGGAGCCTATCAATTTAAGAAAAGTCTAAATTGCATTCTTTGGTCTCAGGTGGCCTAGTAACAATTCTTGTAATTTTCCATATACAATATTTTTCCTTTGTTTATGACTTCGCTCAAGATGTCCCCTCTGGCTGGGGTGCTCTCCAAGTATCACCACCCCTCCTTACCCAATTCCACTGGGCTGCCATCACCTTCATAGAGCTAAGTTTCTCTTCAAGTATTAAGACAGACAAGGAAACATCATTTCCTGGGATCTTTTCTGTATATTTTTACTTCCAGGCTGGGTTATTTACTTATTTGCTTGTCCAGTTGCATCCATAATTGTTTGTAATTGTATTTATGTGTCTATTTCCCATAGCTTGTGAGATCTTTCAGGGAAAATTCCCAGAACCTAGTGCAATTCTTGGCACTAAATGAATATTTTTAGAATGAATAAATCAATATTAGCAATAATTCTGATTCAAGGACTTGCTCTGTTATCTAGAGAATGGAGGAGTCAGATGACATTAATTTCAATAAAGGTGAATATAATTATTTTACTATAGAAACAATGTTTTCATGTTGGATTTGTATTTCTTGGTGCCCTCTGAGATAATCTGTAGTGCAAAGTTAGCAATTCTGTTTAATGGTGGTTTAGGTCTCTAGTTATTTAAGGTGAAATGTAAGCAGGAGTGCTAAGGAGAATCAGTTTTATATCATCCTCCTAGCTTCACAGATATTTATCTAACTTCTATTTTTTGCATAACTTCCCAGAATTTCAAAGTCATAGGTATCCCTAAGTGAATCTGACCTAATGAATTTGGTCACTGAAGAATTGAGAAACAAATATTTTGAAAAGCACCCTAGATGAGTAAAGTCCTGATTAACTTGAATGTTTTATTTGGAAGGAGGTAGATTAGTGTGTGTGTGTGTGTGTGTGTGTGTGTGTGTGTGTGTGTGTGTGTTTCCTTCTTACACTTGATCATCTTTGGGGATATTATTTTGAAACATTCCAGAGTTTTAGAAAAATCTGGTTCATTGTTTTATAGGGATATATATTTTAATACACATTTATCAAAATGAGAGAAAGATGCCTCTAGTTTTATTATAATTCATAATGATATATAATATAATTTAATAATAGCAGATGGTTTTAGCTACTTTTGATTATCTTTTTTTGGCTATCCATTCACTGTATACATATACATTGTTTTATTTGGCCTATTTAGGAAACATTCTTACACGATTCTGTATTTAGATCCATACTTTAGAGATTTGGTCCCAAAAACCCTAAGAAAAATCTACTCCCCCTGTTGGCTTAAATAAAATCCAAAGATTTTGACCTTGGCTCAAGGGCAGTCAATTTTGTAATCACTTGGTTGAATGGCATCTAAGAGGTTTGTGATTCATGTTAAATGCATTAATAATTAACATTAAGCTAGCGTAGCTTTCTTGCTTTGCTTAATGAGATAGATTCATTGATGCTATACCTATGTATGTGACAACAAAAGTCTTACATGAATGTCTCTCCAGAATTCTGCTTTAGGGGAAGATGGTACAAAGAAAAAAAAATCACATTTTAAAGGAATATAAGCAATTTCAAATAAATCTTGAAAATATCATTACTCATAATTTGTTAACAAGCACAAGATATAGCCACAAATTTTGTCAGTATATTGATATTTCCATAGTGTGCTGTAAATCAGTTAAGCAAAGAATCATAAAATTCTAAGGAATTTATATTAAACTGGCTGTGTTTTATTTAACCAAGGGCACTGAGGTTGCAGCTCATCTTTTCTTTCTCTTTCTCTCCCCTCCCTCCTTCCCTTCTTGCCTTCCTCCTTTTTCTTTCTTTCTTTTTCTTTCTTTCTCTCTCTCTCTCTCCTTCCTTCCTTCTTTTCTTCCTCCGACCTTCCTTCCTTCCTTTTTATCAGAAATTAAAACAAAACTCATGAACAATATAATTATGCATTCTGTATACAAATGTTTTATATACAAGGGAGACCAAGTCCCCCAGAATTCCACAAACATAAATGAAATATGTTGTAAGCTTCCTTCCCTGCAACTCTATCAGAGCTGGAGGTAGCGTGCTGGGCAAAAATGTAGGAAACTAGAAGTAACTTGTCAATTTTTAATAAATTCTTCCTCCCTTGAAGAGTCAAAGGCACCATTCTCTCTGCAAACTCTGGCGATGATGACAGATTTTCACTTGGTTTCCATAGCATCCATTCCTGAAGATGCCCAGAATGGTTCTTGGTCAGGGTGATCCATCCAGCTCCCCTAGAAAGTTGGCGACCTGGCCAGCCAAAAGAAGCTGTTTTCCGGAAACTTACTCTGTCCGTGGTGCTGAACAATTCTTCCAGGACGCGCCCTAATGAGCGCTGTCAGCCGCGCTGAAGAAATCTTTCCTGACGCTGCCCAAATCAGGACTGTGCATCTGTTATTTACTCACGTCCTCAAACAGCAGCAAGCTTTCTCCATCTTAATTCGACACTACCGCAGAGCAGAGTTGCGCCGGCATGAGGGAAGCAGATCATAGGCAAGGAGGAAAAACTAACAGCAGCATTGCTCACCTGAGACCTCAGATGCTCCCATGAGTTTTGGAAGTGCTCTGCTCCCTACAGCAAAGACACCATTTAAAACATACTATTCTTCTGACTTTGCTTTTACACAAAGGTTCTGTGATATTTCTGCTCCTCCGTTTAAAAGCCAGAAGATTTGACAGCAATAAGGTTTTCAAAACCGGGAATTTGCATTGTTTTTCAGTGGACTGACTTCCAGGACAAGAACTCATCTGCACCCGCCCAAATACCATGGCACTGCATGCGCCCTTTGCCACCGGATCCTCCCCTTCCAATGAGACTTTCTGATTGTGTCTACCAACTCTCCTATTAGGAAACCCGTGGGTTGCATGCAGCTATTCTGTTGTATTCTCTTTCTCACTCCCTCCCTTCTCTCACTCACACTCTTGCTGGAGGCACACCAATACCGTTCTGCTGAGAAGAAAAAGCCCACAACTACCTTAAGCGATTAAGACAATATGCGCAACTCTCGCCTTTCATAGCGATCACTATTTAAATCTGGCAAGAGCCAACACCAATCTTTGCAGGAATGGAGTCGGTAAAACAAAGGATTTTGACCCCAGGAAAAGAGGGGCTAAAGAATTTTGCTGGAAAATCCCTTGGCCAGATCTACAGGTAAGAGAAAGCAAACCCATGTTTGCCTGGGGCTGAGCACGAAAAAAATCTACAAGGCTATTTCTGTAAACCCTGGTTGCTTTGGGAGATTGTAATATGATCGGAAAGTCTTTTTTTGTTGTTGTTGTTGCTCATTGCTCAAGCGGGGCTGCTCTGGAAACCTGCTTATTAATTCAGGAATGTTGCACTAAATGAACCTGTCTGCTTTGTGTGTATGTGTGTGTGTGGTTTTTGTCTTAGTACCTGCAGATTCTCATCCTTTCCTACCCAGGATTTATCCTCTTTATAATTGAGAAATGATCAGCACCTGTTCAGAGAATCTTTGTTTTGGTGCTTATAGTCACAAATTAAATTCCTTTGATTCAGACAAATGAATTAAAAAAATACAACCCTCAAAAAATTAACCAAGAAATTCCAAAGAGTAATGGCAGAAGGAAATTTAGATCTCAGCCTCAAAACCACTCAAGTAGAGAATCTCCCAGTGGAATCTTCCTTCTGTGCTGAAGGAAGAAGAATCAAAATATATCAATAATTAATAACTAAAGCAGCTCCTCTCTCAGAACCCAAAACAATGTATATGTGTTTTAATTATTTGACTTCTCCCAGAAGTCTATTTCTTGCATAGCAAATGTCACAGTGTTCATAAGAAAAACCATAATAATAACCAGCAAAATGACTTTGAAAGTACTAGAAATGATTAATTTTGTTATCTTACCTGTGGTCAATGTACTAATTATGCTGAAAATTTTACAACTTTAAATCATTTCAAGCATATTACATGAATACACTTTTCTTAACAATATGAGCAAAATCAAGAAAAGAGGGCAGAAACAGAAGGATAAATGATTCCAAGAGAGCGCTAATTTTCACATTTGGGAAATTGAAACCTTTAGAAATGTATAGAAAATATAAAGAAAATGACCAATGCACTTGCTGATTTTCCAAATCTCTTTGGATCTGGTGGGCTTCATGTAGGCACCATCATGCTCCTATGCGGCAGTAGATACCGCAAGGGCCCTGCAGTCCCGCAGCTGCCCTGGAAAGAGCTGTTCTTTCCCAGCTCAGTTGCCATCAGGTGGGGAGTTCAGGTGCATAGTCCAACTTTGCATATATCAGCTATAAGCCAATGTAAAAAAAATTCACATTAGTTACATTTTTTTCTCCCAGAATAAATAATTTGACATGTGTTCTGACATTGGGATTGGACTTTAAAAATAAGAATTAACATAGTTGCAAAAACCTTCATGACTTATTCTCCAGGTGACATTTTGTAGAATTTGGAAGTCTAACATTGTTTTCTGGTAGCCTCAAATTGCTTGGCAGTTGGCTCCCAACCTGTGCATTCTTGGAATTGATCTTAAAATTTCATTTGCTTTACTCCTGTGTATGAAAATAATTGTGTGTGGATATATCATTTAAATGGGAACACAGAAAAATAAACTACATGGTGGATTAAAAAATCTGCAAATTGTAAATGGAGAGGTTCTTTGTTTAAATATCGAAAGTATCCATCTCAAGAGTCCACGGTGATTCTACTGTTCACATTCATTCTTTTCTTTTTTAAATAGACATTGCACGGATATATTGTGGACTAGAACAACACCCTCAGCTTTTAGTAAAACCATGCCATCACCCTACTTTCCCCTTCTCCCTCCCCTCTTCCCTCAAGGACGAAAACCTAAAAGGAACTGAATTATACGGATGAAACCTTGTGAAATACAATGCAAATTAAAAAACACAAAACAAAACATAAATGTGAGATCTACTTTGGTGGGGAACATCTTACCAGAGTTGATTTGGGGCACGTTTGTGTATCTGGGAGTCGCATTTTACGTCTTTGGAAATATGCCCATGACATTTTTCGGTGTTTGTAACCGAGATAGTAATGACGCAAGATTGTGAATAATTAATTATTCATGTTCTGGCAGTGGGAAGCTTAGGTGTCGGCCATATGCTGCGGAGGCCTTTGTTTCAAACTCGAATAACAAGGAAAAGAAAGTAAGATATGTGACAGGAGAGTAAACGTGGAACTAGCACCCCGGGACTGGAGGAATGGGCAATAGAATGCGCGCGTGACTCTCACGGGCCTCCGCGTGGGCACCGGTCAGGAGAGGCCTTACTCCCTCGGGTCCCCGGGCTCAGCTGGGGGGCGGGATCGCTCGTCCTTAACCCAGAAAGCTTCATCTTGGCTGGGAAGGAAAGGATAGCTCGGGTGCAGGACTGAGCTGGGCTGGCCAGCAGAGGCGGCCCCCAGGAGACTGGGTGGCTGGATAAGACGCCTTTCGCCGGGGGTAAAGCACTGCGGGCAGGAGACATCTACACAGGTGCCGACCAGGCGCCGCTCCGGTATCCCATTCCCTCCCAAGCTACAGACCCCGCGAGAAAGTTAAGCCCAAACGGCTTGTGTCGGTGAATCTAGGCGCTGCGGGTTGGATCCCGAGGGAATGGGGGCTGGATGCCCCCGGCCAGACGGTATGAAAGTTGAAGAGATGCTACCGCAGGGAGGGGGACTGGCAGGAGGCTGGAGAGCCGGGGAGGTCCCGAAGCCTGGTGGCGCCCTAGCACCCTAACTCCTGAAGGAGTCGAGCGTGTCAGCGCCCCTCCCCCCAGCCCTGACGGGTCCTGGGGATTGGGATGGGCCGGCGTCGGGGGTGCCTAACCCGCCGCGTCCTTGCCTTCCCCCGACTCTGCCGCGCAGGGTGCTGGAGAAGAAGCAAGACACCGGGGAGACCATCGAGCTGACGGAGGATGGGAAACCCCTGGAGGTGCCAGAGAAGAAGGCTCCACTGTGCGACTGCACCTGCTTCGGCCTGCCGCGTCGCTACATCATCGCCATCATGAGCGGCCTGGGCTTCTGCATCTCCTTCGGCATCCGTTGCAACCTGGGCGTGGCCATCGTGGACATGGTCAACAACAGCACCATCCACCGCGGGGGCAAGGTCATCAAGGAGGTGGGCAGCTGCTTGCCATGTGGGTTCGCAAAGCCACATCACCTGTTTGAGCTCCATTTCCTCCCCACTGAGTGAGGAAGGCCGGGCGGCTCGCTCAGCCCCCTGCTAGCACTGCCGTTCTAGAATAGGAATCGACCGCGGTAGCAGTATGACCTCCCTTTTCGATTCTGCTCTCTGGGCCTTCTTTTTCTCACCTGCAAGGTGGAAAAATAGCATTTAGCTCGCTAGATTTTTGTGGAGTGACTTCAAACGAGAAGTTGTATAATAATGTCCCCTAAATTTAAATCGAAATATTTTTCTTTCCCTCGGAGGAGTAGGGCTGCATATCAGTGATAATGTCCCCCTGGTTTCCTCCAATTCCTGCCAAACATTCTTAAAAATAAAAATGAAACAAAACCGAAATCAAATGAACTGTGAGCATATCGACAGTTTCCACCGAAGGGCCTTTAGGAGCTGTCCACCTAACTGGCCGAGAGAAGAGCCGCCGCGCCGAGTGCCTCGAGGTCACAGGGAATCCAGTCCCGTAATCTCCTGAATGTGTTGGGGTGACGCCTAGGGAAAGGAGGGTCAACGTCAAAGTCACCGAAACCCCTGGGTCTCGACTTCCTGTTCAGGGATCTGAGCAATCATAAGCAAGGGTTGGGAGGAGAAAATTCGGGAATCGGCTGTGGATGAGAAGCGGTGAACGCCGCTGGGCCCTGGGGATTCCGGGACACCCTGCAAAGTGCGTTTGGTTTCAAAATACTATTCAAAAGGAGAAAAAGGATCCTCAGTTGCCCAGGCCGGATTAGCGCTCCTTTGCCTTTCAGATGCAGATTTTTACTTTAAGGTTCACCCTGTGGGTCCGCCCAGGCTGGCTAGGGCGGAGCTAGGCCTTGACCTTCAGACACACCCCTCGCCAGCTTTTAGGACTACCCCGGAACAAATTCTCCTCTCCACTGGCCACCCTCAACCACCACTAATTCCCCAGGCTACTCCAAATCTTTCCGGCCTACGCCCATCCCCATTTTGCCGGGAAGATCCTTTCCTCTGGCTCCTCCGACCTCCTCACCTTCCATCCAGGTGCCCCACTTTCTTTCATCAGAATTTCCCTGGTTGGATTTCATTCTGGAAGCGACCCCACTACTGCATTAGTCCCGGTCAGGGGTCCCTATCCCCAGCCAGGAAATGGAATCTCTCCGTGGAGAGTTCTAATTTCCAATACTGGAGCTCAGAGGACTCCTCATTCATGGAGGGGATCAGACCTGCCTGACAGTAGTCGGGGAGCAAAGCCAGGGTGTCCAGCTTCGCCATTAATTGCAATACATTTCAAATGAGCACAGTTTTTTTCCGCTAAAAGAAGCATTTCTTCTCTAGAAGAAGGTATACATTGAATTTTGTTAGCAAACGAAAATTCAGCCACCTCCACCTCCAGAATGCAGGGAGTACCCCGGGGGTTGGGGGCTCCTGAACATGAGTCTGCAGCCCAAGCACTGACTCTACTCTTTCCCTCCACCCCGTTCTGTCCCCCTACCCCCGTAGAAAGCCAAATTCAACTGGGACCCGGAAACCGTGGGGATGATCCACGGTTCCTTCTTTTGGGGCTACATCATCACCCAGATTCCGGGCGGCTACATCGCGTCTCGGCTCGCAGCCAACAGGTAACGCGCCCCCAGGGCTGGGGATCTTGGGGCTTGTGCCTCCGAAGGGGCATCAGAGGCTGGGGGCAGGGATGACAGCCCCGCGGGGATTGGAACTCCTGGGTGAGGTCTCCTGGTTGCCAGGCACCTCCTCTCTCGGGACTGGAACTGTTGGTTCCTCCTTCCAGAATTAGGCACCCAAGAAGTTTTGGGTTAGCCAGGATGGGCGCTGGTTGCCGCTTCCTCTCTTTCCTGGCTGAGCCAGCTTTACTCCAAATGGTCGACATGCCTTAAGGCCTGGTAGGAGCTGAGGCCGGGCGGGGAGTGGACCGAGCCGGGACTGAGCGGCTGGGTGCACAAAGGGGAGAGAGAGAGAGAGAGAGAGTGAGTAAGGGGTTAGAGACACGTGCTGCACTCTCGCCACTGCGCCCCTCGGGGGCCCCGGCTCGAGAGGGGACTGAGCGTCTGGGTGCACAAAGGGGAAGGTGTGTGTGTGTGTGTGTGTGTGTGTGTGTGTGTGTGTGTGTGTGTATTTAGAGGGGTAGAGACACGTGCTGCGCTCTCGCCAGTGAGACCCTCGGGTGCCCCGGCTCCTTGTGGTGCTGACCTCCCGGCAGGGCGCATCGAACACCAGGCCACGGAGCCCGCCCAGATGGTGCTCTGGGTCTGAAGGATTTGTTTCTATGGAGGCAGGCGGGATTTCAGGCGCCTGGGGTGGGATTCCACCTGTTAATGAACGCCAGTGAGTAGGGGCGGGGTAGGGAAGGAGCTCAGCTGAGTCCCCAGGCTTCCAGCTTTGCAGCCAAGGTCCTAACGCCAGCTCCAGGAATGTTGTTGGGGTCGCCTGCAGAGACACCCCCAAAGTATGGGGCATAAGGGGTGGGGATGTCTAAGAGCACAGTCCGGCCACTGCAGGATGAGAGGCAGCTTTATTTGCTTCATTGTGTATATTAAGATAAATAAAACTAAATAAATTCTCCTTAAATCTGAACTATAAAACAGAAAGAACACACACACTCACTTTTTCATAAAGACCCCCAAAAAAGACTTCTGGTCTTTCCTCCGACTTTGTATCTATGACTTCGCCTTTCTCCCTCCCCTCCAAAGTCAGATTTTCTGGGGAAGATATCTTGAACTGGGCACCTCTCTAGTCTTGATCTCCTCTTTGCTTTTGTAAACTGGTTCCTCCTCATTTCTCAATAAAATCTCCGAGGAGATCTCTTCCAGGGGCTTTGTCACCTAAGACCCCATTCACCAGCAATGACTTCTTGCCCAAGATTTTTCTGTCCTCTCCAAAGCCTTGGGAAGAATTCTTGGAAATTTCTTTTAGGCTTCACAATTGCTTGGGCCAAGATTTTTGGACAGTCCTTCAAAATGTCAAAAGAAGAGAGTAAAAGATTAGGAATAGTGCCTTTTGAATATCATGTTTACCCTGACATCATGATGGTTGGTACTCAAGACCCAACCAGAGACAAACTATTCTTTTAAAAAAGGAATCATTTTAAAATGAAAATCATTAACTATTTAGAGAACCCAATTCTATGGATGGGATAAATCAAATTAAAGAAAATATTTCCTTAAATAGTACTGGTAATTAACATGTTACATTTTTGGCTTCCATATCCCTAAGGCATAATGTCTCGAATCTTTTTTTTTCTCATTTTTTTTTCCTAAAACAAAATAAACCTCCCAGAAAGATAATCCAAACATACGTATATGGAATATTTTCACTTCAGGGGGAAAACAACCAATAATTCACAAAAAAACAAAAATGATACAAGAAACTCAGTGTAATGTGAAATGAAACTACAATGGCTGGGCCTTTAAGGTTTTTTTTCAGAGTCAAAACCTTCATCTTGCCAATTGTTAAAATGCTAACATTTTCCTGCCAGGAAAAAACACCAGGGATGCCCCAGCTTTCCCTCTTTGTAACACTGGGAGGTCAGTAAACAGGTTTTCCTGGGGGGAAAAAAAAGCAAGATCATTTCTATACTATCATTTGTGCTATGTTTAGTATGCTACCTCAAGTTTATTTGGTAGATTTTTCTTAAAGGAAAAAATTGTGAACTTTAGAAGTCATATTTGGATCTGAATTCACCTTACCTTTATATGGATAGTCAAGGGAGAGAAACTTAATATTTTCATAATGTTTTCAATGTCTTCTGTTCTCCAAGACTGAGAAAACTAAAATTTATTGTAAAATATGACAAACATATAGAGGATATAGACTAACTTCCTTATCAGACCTTAGGGTTTTGACATTTGTCTCATTTTAAAAATATAAAAAATGTTACAAATACAGTTGAAGCTTCCTGTGAAAACAGATTTAAAAAATATGTAACATTCCCTTTTCTGATGATGAAAGTATTGTATCCTAAGAAAAATATATTAAAAAGAAAATATAATAAAAATCATAAATTAATCACACAGAGACCCTCTTGTTAACATGTTGGTAAATGTCCAAATAGTCCTATATATGCTACACAGAATTTTATCTTAGAACTTTTTTGTTAACACAAAATCTCAGAGATTTTTAGAATTTGTCTGAAAGATGTACATTTCCTAGTATGATCCTTTTTCAAAAACAGTAAAAACAGCACAGCAAGACCAGTTTTCCACCTACAAATATTGTATGCCTATTCAAATAAACTTCTCCCTATAGATCATCTAATAGTAGAACAAGATTTCCCTTGGGTAGGGTACTGGGGACAGATTCCTTTCCCTCTAGGTGTAAAAGGAGCTCACTTTGGAAAGTGTTTGCCATCACAGTTATGGGCGGAACTGGAGTAGAGGAACTGAGGTGCGTGTCTTGGAGAGAAAGGCTCCTGGATACACCTCCTGGCAAATTTGTCAATGAAAAACCAACAGCAATGATGTGGCTTCTCCATTTTATGCTTTAAGCAAAAGCAGCTGCACCCTTAGTCAGAATACAGCATCTTGGTCCCTTTTCTGGTCGATTCTAAGTATTCTTGCTTTCTTCCTCATTGAGAAAAAAAAGCTAGGGGAGAGAAATCTCAGTCCCCGAGGAGGACTCTTACATCATTTTTTCCTTTGTCTTTTCTTTAAGGGCTATTGCACATTGTGGACAGGAGAATTTAGTCACCTCCCTGGAGGGCTTTGCGATGAGGAACCAAAGGGAGATTTCTTACAAAATCTGTAGTGTCTCTAGATGAGAACATATTCACTATAGTGATAACAATGTGTTGGGGGCAAATTAATGTTGTCTTTAAACACTACAGGACATGGGGCTTAACAGTAATCCAGATAATTACAAATGTGAAATTGCTAAGGATTATTTTTACCTTGCATTTCGACTGATGAAGAACCTAGGCAAGTACTTAACAGGAGAAACAACAGAATTTTTGCAAAGGGCATAATCACAGATGGTCAGATTTACCAAAGAATATTTGGTCACCATTACATTTTCAAGGGACAATTTTATCTTCACAAAGACTATTCTTTCTTCTGTCTAGGTGGCAATATTATATAAACCTTATTTAAAAATTTTTCCTATCCTGCTCATATCTTCTTGATCTGCCAATGGTGACTTCGTTTTTTATTTAGCACTTATGGCCAGCTGTCATGCCAGTATTTTACTTATTTATCTTTTTGTTTTGTCCTATAAAGTGTAAGCTCCATGAGAGTAGGCAATTGTATCCATGTTTTATTTATTTATTTTTTTTGTATCCATGTTGTTTTCACTGCTATATCCCTAGCATCTCAAAGAGTGCCTGGCCCAAGACAGATACTTTTTAAAAGATTTTATTTATTCATTTGAGAGAGAGAGAGAGACAGAGAGAGTGCAAGCAGGGGAGAGAGGCAATCGGAGAGGGGGAAGCAGGCTCCCTGCAGGCTTGATCCCATCCCAGGACCTGGAGATCATACCCCGAGCCCAAGGCAGACACCCAACCATCTGAGCCACCCAGGCGCCCCAGATATTTGTTGAATAAATAAAATGAACATCCAACAAAGTGTTTGGGCCTTTTTTAAAAGGCAATATGACAAAGTGGTTAAGATACAGGTTCCAAAGACAAACTCTGTGGGTTCAGACTCCTGAAGGTACTACTTAATAACTGAATGACATAAAACATTACTTAACTCCTCTGAACTTCAGTTTATATTTCTGTAAAAGGGGACTAATCAAAGAACCTACTTGATATGATTATCATGACAGCTAAATAAGAGAATATGTGTAAGGTTTCTAGAGGTTCCTAACCCTCAGGCGCCTGCATGGCTCAGTTGGTTAAGCGACTGCCTTCGGCTCAGGTCATGATCCTAGAGTCCCAGGATCGAGTCCTACATCAGGCTCCCTGCTCGGCAGGGAGTCTGCTTCTCCCTCTAACGCTCTCTCATTCTCTCTCTCTCTCTCTCAGATAAATAAATAAAATCTTAAAAAAAAAAAGAAGTGCCTGTCCCTCACTAGGTGTTGGCTGTTATCATTTATTATGAATTAGGTCCTAACTTCAGAAAAAAAATGAAAGAATAAATAATAGCTTAAGGCCATTCAGTATTACTTATGTTTAAATTGGTCTTAAGTATTAGTAATGCAAAAGGATTATTTCTATCGTGATAAAAACACATCTTTCCACCTGTCAGATTTCTAGCTTTAAAATTATTTCCCTATACACATTATTCCAGCTAAAATTATTGTTCACTGGTAATGCCTTAAGTCTCATTTGAAAGACTGTCTTAGGAAAGCTTTTTAGCCAAGGGTATAGAGAGTGCTAGTAGTTCAGTGCATTCAGTCTTTGAATTCTAGTCAGGCATTATAAAAACACTTAGAGAAATCCATTTAAGTTTGAGGTTAGACTTCTCTATTATAAGTTACAGTTTATTTCCCCCTACTCCTTTATTTAAAAAGGTTTTAATTCTTGGTGCAACATTTTGTCTTTTCAGGTATTTCTTGGGTTTCTAACTTGACTTTTGCTAAAGAAAAAAAAAGTTCTTTATTTGAATAAGAGATTGAGGATCCTATGTGTCTGTAACATGCAGTGAACATCAGCTAACAGAAAGAATCCATATTAGAGAGGGATAAGGCTCATCTAATCCAATCTTCTCACTTAAGAGAGCAGGAAAGGAAATAGAGAATCAGGGAGGTGGTGACTTGCCCACCAGATTGGGACTAAAACTCAGGTGTCCAGCAACGCATGACCTCAGGCTATCTCTACACTGAAATTTAGCATCTCTGCCTCAAGCTGAGCCATCTGCTCTGTCAAGGAGTGCCTACAATCTATCATGCCCCAAATACAGGATAGAAATCCAAGAATTAGAAAAAGAAGCCTTTAGCTGGCCCAAGGGATTCTTACATTTTGGTGGCAGGAGAAACATACTGTATTTGTGTGTGTGTGTGTATGTGTGTGTGTGTGTGTGTGTGTGTGTGTACTCCCAAATGATTTGTCTACAGCATGAATGATTCTGTTGTTTTCTCTGCAAGAGACAAAAACCCAAACTTGATAATGACTTAAACAAATAGTGTGATTTTCTATAAGAGAAAATATGGCATTTAGAACTTTTTCTCCCTAATCAGCCCTTTGGTAGTATGCGCTCCTGCAATATTTCAGAGGTTTGAGCGTCACTGGGCAAGGTGGCGGGGGTAGGGGGGTAATTTAGACCTTTTGTCTGCAAAAAGGAAGATATTCTTCCTCAGGATTTTGATGGATACAACTCAATTCATACCACTGTTACGAAAGAGAGAATAGTTTATACTTAAAAAAAAATCAACAAATTCAAATGCATGGATTTTAAAACTGTTAACTCGTGAATTTGCATTTATAAAAATGAAATTTGGTATACTTTAGGTAAATATTCTGGCTTGCCTGATTCTGAAAAATTCTCTTGTGAGAGGGATTTTCAGAAAGAGAGGAATGAAGATACTTTGAACATAACATCTTCATATTTTAAGCCCAGGAAGGGACAATTTTACCGGTTTTATTCTCTTTCCTTCACAGAAATAAAACAATGAAGATGTGCTTTATTTACTGGAATAAGCATTGGAAATTCATTCTTTTTTTAAATTTTATTTTATTATGTTATGTTAATTGCCGTTCATTACATCATTACTTTTTGATGTAGTGTTCCATGATTCATTGTTTGCGTATAACACCCAGGGCTCCATTCAATACGTGCCCTCCTTAATGCCCATCACCGGGCTAACCCATCCCCCCACCCCCTCCCCTCTAGAACCCTCAGTTTGTTTGCACATATACAAATATTATCTATCTATCATCTATCATCTATCACTCATTTTTTTCCTCTCTACTTACCTATCCATTGCAACATCTATTGAAAGCAGGGGTTCTGTAATCCTTCCTGTGAGAAACATTTGCAAATTCCTTTTGTGTGAGAAAATAATTCAGACTATGAACATAAAGCTGCAGCAAGAGACCACCATCCTGCTGTGGTAGAAATGGTTTATCATGATCTGGTCCTTTAGGACCAGAGGTGACTCTCTATTTCACTCATCTAGCAGCCTATCAAACATCTCGCTGCCTTTCCATTGTGGGCTCTAGAGGGACAAAGTGGAAGAGACCTTCCTTTTTTCTGACAAAAGAAAATACCTTTCCACAAGACGAATAAATGGAGTGAGAGAGGGAGGGGTCCCTAAGGGCTTGCGCGTGGTTTGCTGACAAGAGCTTCTCTTTCCTTGATTCTCCTCTCCTCTCATCCTTTACTAGCTCTGACTTCCCCTGTGGCTGCCACATCCAACGATAGTAGTGCCGAGGCAGCCTCAGGAGGAGAGGGCCGTCATTTTGAGGGAGGAGAGAGTCAGGTGGGCAGCTGGTGGAATGATTGTCCCGCTGCCATATGCCACTGCTGGGGCTGTCTAATTTCTCTGTCATGAGTGATGAAGTCATTTTTACAACTTAATGATGTACCAAGGGACCCAGAGGGCTGGCTTGTGCTTGTGTGTTCCTTTTTAAATATGGGAATGGGGCATCAGATGTGACAAAGGGAGGCGCCGGAGCCCTGATTTGATTAGATTAAATAGATTAAACAGCCTGAATCAGTCTATCCTACGCACCCTCTGGGACAGGATTAGTGCCACACCTGGGGTGAGGAACACTAGTTCCCTGTTAAGAGACAAGCCACTGTCCAAATGGAAATGGATTGATCGATTTGGGGAAAATGGATATCATCTGTAGAAGTGGCAAGGCACCAGTGTTCCTGTCACCTCTACCAGGCAAATCCTTTTGGGTTGGGCTTGGTAGCTGAGGGTATTGTGGCTGTGGGTCAGAGGGAAATAACATGACTGAGAATTTCACAGCTAACTCACCCTGGAGCACACCGAATGTTAATCATCAGGCAGGGTGTGATGCAGGTTTTCAGCAATTGCATTTGCTTTTCCAAACATTTCTGTATCAGGGACACTATATGCTTCTCAATTTTGGGATCTGTTTAGTAATGTAGAGCCTCCTACCACACACACATACAAATGCACACACACCTGTGTCCTTAAAGTTATTCTATGTAAGAGGATATAATCATTTCACACTGGAAGACAAAGAAGAGAGAGAGAGAGAGAGAGAGAGAGAGAGAGAGAGAGAGAGAGTGTGTGTGTGTGTGTGTGTAACAAGCAGAGGTAAAACAAGTAGAAATTAGGTTTTAACTTGAAAATAAACAAATTGAATTCATTTTAATATGTCATTTGCTGCAGGGGAAATCATGAGGAAAACAACAATTCTAAGTAGCTTTCAAGTGGTTTGTCATTTTGAAAGCAATCTTTCTTATTAGTAAATGTCCCTTATTTTATTTCACAGAGATTATGATGTTCTTTGAGAAATGGAGAGCACCCATCAGTTTCTAATCCTGTTCTTAAGGCATTTGAGATGTTAAGATTTTTCACATTTAGTTTGCATGTTTCTTTGCCTTTTTTTTTTCTTGGCCCAATTACTGACACCCGTCACTTACTTATAGTCACAAACATGGGTTTTTCAGGTAGAACTTTAGCTGCCAATTATATAAGGAGAAGGACTGTAGGCGAAATGAAATATCATGCTAGTTGAGATGCAACTTCCAGTGTGGAACTTCAAGTTTGGCAAAATTTATTTAATTAATAACTACATGGCTTAATTGTTCAGTGAAACAAATGGTTTAGTTTAGTTCATTGCTGAAAAATTTTGTGTAATTTGTTAGTATTTTCACTGGTGGTTTATTTTTATACGTAGTACTGAATATATTGCCTGATATTACATATGCTGCCTGGTATTATAGAGAACTTAGATTTACAAAGTAAACAAATATGTTAAAAATAGACAAATATTGGGGCGCCTGGGTGGCTCAGATGGTTAAGCGTCTGCCTTCGGCTCAGGTCATGATCCCAGGGTCCTGGGATCGAGTCCCACATCGGGCTCCCGGCTCCTTGGGAGCCTGCTTCTCCCTCTGCCTCTCTCTCTCTCTCTGTCTCTCATGAATAAATAAATAAAATCTTTAAAAAAAAATAGACAAATATTTATTTGGGGAAATTTGTTTAGAGAAAATGTGTTTTTTTTAAATGTAAAGTATAATATTTCTTTATTTACCTATACATTATTCACCTTTACTTAGAATAAGTGGTGGATCAGACCATAAGTGAGCTTCTTAACTGACATATATTATAAAGCAAACAAAAAAACCAAAACAAAACCCAGACTATAAATCAGAAGTCAGCTTAATTTTACAAACATGTAGTTGGTTACTTATATTGAATAGGGTCTTAAATTTCTATTCGATAATCAGCATTCATTAACACATTCTCAAATAAACTACATTATTATTTGATAGGTCTCTAAACTTAGCCTTTAGCCTATTGAGAAACATAGAAAATGTACCGCAGAAAATCCACAATGAAATTTCAAAAGACAAAAAAATAAAAAAGAAATTGTAAAAATGAAACTTAACAGCAGCATAGATGTTCTTCTTAAGCCCTACTGAAGTCAAGCAGTAACAGGATTGCTTAATTTATGTGATGGAGTAAACTACAGCATCCCCCTTCCCTGTAGTTAAAAAGAGTTTCGAAATCGAGCTTTTAGATTAAAACAGGGAAAAACAAAGCCAGCTCTACTGAATGGAAACAGAAGTGCTACTCTAACCAGGCACTATGGAGAGGGATGAGTGAGTATCAGGAAAGCTTTTCAATCAAAGAGAAGTAGATCATTCAGGGATAGCATTTCTACCTCTCCCTAAATAGTACATTTGTATTGGGTTGGAAAGAGAGAGAGGATATGAGTTATAAATTGTTTTTATAATTGCCTTAGTTCCCCATTTCAGGAGGCAGAGGAAATTAGATTTGAATACAATACTAAATATATGTATCACTAAACTTTTTATGTATAGCGATCATCTTTCTTCCTCGTAGAGACTATAAGGCAGACATTCTTAACACTTGTTTTACTGATGACAGAACTGAACACAAAATAGTACTTATTTCCCCAACAATCACTGGCTGATAAGGGGAAGAGCTGGGGTATCAACCCCAGGATGTCTGATTTCAAAGGACATGCTTCTTTACTAAAAACATTTCTCCTATTAAGTAACTTTACTGTGTGCTCTTTAAAACATTGATTTTACAGTCTCTTAGAAAAGTTCGCTGTATTACTTAGTGCTAGGCTAAGCTCATAGGAAAGAACATGGCTGTGGAATAATTTAAGACATTTTTTGCCTGATTTTGGTTTTTAGACAAGCCTTCTAATCAGGATAAACTTGGAAACCTATTATGGTGGAGATTGCTTTCCTAGCAGCAGTGCTCTGAAATGCAATTATGTGTCAATGTTGGAACCAGCGCTAGAGATTATGAAACTCAAAAGAATAGTAAATGTTTCTTGGTGTATAATCTATTTTCTTCTACTGAGATATCAAAAATATATTCAATGCTTATGTTTGCTTGTTTGTTTGTTTGTTTTTGTTGACATCGGGCCAAACAAAACTAATGACTCTCAAGCATAATACAATATATACCATGGGGACATTAAAAATTGATAAATGGTGGGATTCTTTAAGAAGACAATATGTCATCTCTGAAGCATTACCACCTAATTTAATTTTGAAAGCAGAGCTTTAGAGACAGTGGTTTCAAAGGCTGATGAGGATGCTGTGATAAACAGAGAATGTAATGGCAGTTGGTTTCAGGAGATTCTACAGTGTTGTTGGGAAGACAAGGGTGAGGCCAGACTGGGCCACGTACTTGAACTCAGCAACTATCTCAAGTGAGGATTTATCCACAGGAATACTCTAAATTCTAGTCCGTAGCTGCCATCCTACAGTTATTTTATAAGAGTAACTCAGCTTCCTAGGATTATTAGGATACCCAGAACAGCAGTTCATCCCCACTAAAAGTGCAAGAACAAAGAAATGGTCAATTGATTGAAAAGGATATCGGAATAATAAAGGTTCAAAGAAGAAAGATCTGTTATCACCCACATATACCTCAGAAAGGGAAGTTATCATTGACCTCTATTTAAAGTCTTTATACAAAAGTAACTGGGTGGTCATTTTTAAAAAATATTTTATTTATTTATCTGACAGAGAGAGAGCACAAGCAGGGAGAGCAGGAGAGGGAGAAGCAGACTCCCTGCTGAGCAGGGACTCCCCGCTGAGCAGGGACCCCCTCCCCCCCCCCTGACATGGGGCTCGATCCCAGGACTCTGGGATCATGACCTAAGCTGAAGGCAGACGCTTAACCAACTGAGCCACCCAGGTGTCATTTGTTAAGAGCATATCATGTACAAAGCATTCTGCTAGCATCGTGGGGTTTGAAGAAGTGAAATAAAGACCTGGACTGTGTTCCCCACAAATAATGCAGGGGGGTAGGGGAACATGTGATCTCTTGAGTTAAGTCTTACAAAAGCAATCTACAGTTGTTTGAGGGATACCTGAGAGAAAAGATTATCTGAAAAAAGAGGTGTGTGTGTGTGTGTGTGTGTGTGTGTGTGTCTGTGTGTGGTGGGTAGGTATTAGGCACAAAGGTGGAAGTATGCTAAGTACCAAGACACATATAATTCATTTGGACAATGCCATACATTTTTAAAAAATGTTTTGTTTCCTGCCAGATATTTTAGATGGCCTATTGAGGTACAGATTGAGAGCCTGATGCAGTTCAATCCATTCTGTATGCCTTCAGAATGGGAGATAGAATTTTTATTCTATGTCTTTGTGCACTTTAAGCTGATAGAATTTCTTTTTTTTTTTAAAGATTTTTATTTATTTATTTGAGAGAGCGAGCAAGAGAGAACACAAGTTGGGGGGAAGGGCAGAGAGAGAGGGACAAGCAGACTCCTCACTGAGCAGGGATGCAGGGCTGGATCCCAGGATCCTGGGATCGTGACCTGAGCCAAAGGCAGATGCTTAACTGACTGAGCCACCCAGGCGCCCCTAAGCTGATAGAATTTCAAGATGACATGGAACAACTCTGAATCTGTTGTTACAGAAACAATACTATTTCACCAGGGCAAAAGCATGCTGGGGAAAAAAAAGGGCAAAGAATAAGAATTCTCTGAAAACTCTAATGAATGTTGGGAAATTCCTGTATAATGATAGCTGATATTTATAAACCATTTACTATGAACCAGGCACTGTCCCCTTTCATAACTGATTCCTTTAATCTTCATGATAGTTCTTTGAAGTATGAAAACTGATTATTTCCATTTTACAAATGGAAAAAAGTAAGGCTTAGAGAATTTAAGTAATAACAACTTGCCCAACATTATACTTAGAAAGAAATTAGAGTTGGAATTTGAATTCACATACCATAACCACGGTTTTTATTCTTAATATTATGTTATGCGGTTTATATGTCCCCAGGAGAAATATGGCAGCTGTTCAGTCAATTTGGCCGGTTAAGGCAGTTGAAATTAGGCCAGAGAACTTCATTTTGGGTCTTGATCCAACCATCTAATTACAATTTGTGCTTGTAAAGGATATTGCCCCTTTTACCAAGTGTTTCCATTCCATTCTTGCCCCTGTCCTCTATAAATAAAGGTAAACCCCCTTTTCCAGCTAGGTCTACCTCTGTCCATTTTAGGCTTGTCCCCGGTCCTGCCCCGGTCTGTCCTTTTTGTGATGTCTTGGGGGAATATCTAGCATAGTACTCCTAAACCAATGATTCTCAAGTCAGGAAAAGTAACATCAGCATCATCTGGAAACTCGTTAGAAATGCAAATTCTCAGGCTCCACACAAACCTCCTGATCCAGAAGCTCCAGTACCCAGGATTCTGTGTTTGAACAAGCCCCCGAAGATGATGATCATGAATGATGAAATCTGAGAATCACTGTGCTGAACTATTTTATATTCTGGAACTTGTATTCCATACTTAGTTCTATTTCTTCCATTTCTCTTTTGAAAGTTAGACTTTGCTCATAAAAAGATAAAACCCTCCCTAAATAAGCTTCTCAGTTTAACTACTTTGAAACCTAGAACAGGAGTAGAATCCTTTTTTTTTTTTTTTTTACTCCTCACTGCTGCTATCATCCATTATTTAACAAGTTTTTGTCTTCTAAAATTGTTGCCATTTTATCTGCTGCTGATGTCACTATGTGAGTACTAGTTCTGTTGTTATTACAGTAGAGTAGGACTTAGCAGGTGAGTATCTAGGATCAATAACCAGACTGAGTCAATACAAACCATAATTCTCCACTTAGTATCTATGTGACTGTAGCAAGCTATTTAAACTCACTTGCACTTAATTATTCTATCTATGAAAAAAAGAACAGCATTAGCAACATGCTGATATTATTGTTAGTTTAAAATGAGAATCTAGAACAGTGACTGACATACACTAACAATTCAATAACCATTGGCGATTTATTATTATTTCTACTTAATTGACTCACATTTATGGATTTATTTTTATGTGCCAGGCACCTTTTAAGTGCATCATTTTTAGCCTCACAGCAATCCTATGACATGTAATAGATGACTGTCATTGTTGTACAGATCCTAACACCTTTTAAATGCTTAGGATATGCCAGGCATTCTTCTAGATGCTTTACTTATAAAAACACATAGGTTCTGTTAATATCCTCATTTTGTAGACAAGGAATGAAGCATAGTTAAATAAACTGCTCAAGATCACTCAAGTAATAGATGATAGAAATGAACTTTGAAGTCAGGCAGCCAACCTTAGAATCCATGCTCTTGACCATTACATGGCTCTGCCCTTTTTATAGACAAGGAATCAGAAGCCTAGATATGTTAAGTAATTTTCCAGTCATGCAGTTATTAAGGGACGAAGCTAGGGTCTTAATAAAAATTTCTGTACCATATTTAGGTCACTTTCTCCCCCTCTACCACCATTGGTGACTTTGGCACCTTGCTCCTCTGCAAGTCAGGATCTTGCCTAAATTTACATGGATCCTGATCACTTTCTGTCTCCCTGGCCTCATAGATCCCTCTGTCCTTAATTCTAGTAAGCTTCGTGTTTACTTCACCTTAAGGGCTTAATCATTGTTTACCCGCTACAATCACTCTAAGTTGCATCGTCTCCAGGATGCCATGGACTTACAAGACTTTGCTCTTCCCCTCTTTGTTCAGTCTGTATTTCCTCACACCCTCCTCACGCCATCCTTGTTCATAATTTCACTCTTGATGGTCTTACTTCTGTTACTCAGGGTCCTGGGTACCACCATGTCCAGCCATTTTAAATACTGACCTAGTTTCTGATACAGAATGAAATCTCTTCCATTTTTTGAACCTTTGCCAATCCATTTCCTCTTTTTGGAATTTCTTCCTTCTTTTTGTTTGTTTGTTTTTTAACAATCATCTTCCAAGACCCAATGTGGAAGTTTCCCTATGAAGGGCTCACTTCTTGGTCACCCCAGCTGGAATGGATTTTTCCCTCTTTTGCTTTTCATTTGTACTCTTATTATGACCTTTGGTTTAAGTTGTCTCTTGCTACTTGTCTCTCCCTTCCTTTCTCCTACTGTATCCTGGGCCATCTTTAACTTTTCCCCTGAGTGCCTAATAGCATCGTATCGGTGAAAGAGCACAGATTTTCATGTCAGAGAGCCTGGATTCCAGTCTCCACTTTACTGCTTGCTTTTGTCTTACACAATCATTGTCTCCAGTTTCCTATTTGTAAAATGAGATGAATGTGTGGCTCAGAGAGTAGTTGTGAGGATTAAATGAATTAATGTAGGTGAAGCGTGTATAGTAAGCACTCGGTAGGTTTTAGCAACCTTTTCCTTCTCAGCACTGTACCCTATTCTAAATATAGGCTCACAAAGAATTGGAGTGTGAATGCATAAATGAATGTTGAATGAAGTGGCTGCTTTAATTCTGGCTGTGTGTAGCACAGCAAGAGAAAGTGTGAAGGCTTCCCATACTGGGCAAGAATTTTGATAATCAGAATTTCAATTACCTGGGTATTGAGTTGGATAACAATGATATGAAATTTTAAAAAGAAGATGAGGTTCTGAAAAGTCTGATAGATTTCATTCATTCTTTTTTTAAGGTTTTATTTATTTGACAGAGGAAGAGATAGTGAGAGCAGGAACACAAGCAGGGGGAGTAAGAGAGGGAGAAGCAGGCTTCCCACAGAGCAGGGAGCCCAATGTGGGACTCGATCCCAGGACCCTGAGATCATGACCTGAGCCGAAGGCAGACGCTTAACGACTGAGCCACCCAGGCGCCCCTGATAGATTTCATTCTTAAATAGAAAAAAAAAATCAATGCATTTTTATGATCCAATAGCAACTAATAATGAAAAAGGGATAGTTAAAAGAATTTAGGAACTTAAAAGTAGGAATCATTTAGATATGTCACAAGATTATATAATTAGAAACACTATCCAGGGCAAGAGTAGAAAATAAACTTTGAAAGTGGTCTATTGATGTTTTCTTTCAGGAATAGTAGGGTGAGTTCAAGTAGCTTTGTGAAGATTATTATTTAAATTTACAGTTAGAATCCTGAAACACATTACTAACTACATGTGTGCATAATCAGATGAAAACCCTAGTAGTAAAACCCACTAGCTTTGGAATCAGACAGACGAGATTTGAACCAGGGTTCTTCTACTTGGAACTGATGAACAACTTGTGCAAGTGATTTCACTTATCACAGGCTCAGTTTCTTCATCTATGAAATGGGTGTATAAATAATATCCATCTCACTGGGTTGTGAAGTAGTTGTGGATTTTATGGCATGTGAGGTGTTAGCATGGTGTCTAGCAAGTTGAAGAAGAACTTAGTAGACTTAGGACTAACTCTAGTGGGCGCTCAACAAACAGTTCATAATTGATTCAGTTCTACTGGTGGGTGATTTTGTCCCCCAAAGGACATTTTGCAATTTTTGTAGACATTTTTGGCTGTTACAACTTGGGGGCAAACACTACTGGCTTCTAATGTGGAAAGGCCGCTAGACATACAATGCCCTGGACAGCATCCCTCAACAAAGAATTATCCATCCTGAAACATCAATGGAGTGGAGGTTGAGAAACGTAGAGCTACAGAATGGGTAAAATTCATCTCTCTTTGGCATATATAGAGACGCAGTATCTTAAAACCCTTCAGAGAAAGTGATGGTTGAAAGTTATATTCATAGAAAATAAACTTTATGCATCATACTTGCAAGAAATTATTGGAAAGGAAGGCACACATGTTAGATAAACCTAGATATAAACCTTATGGTGTTTTGTTTTGTTTTTGTTTTTTTGCAAATCTTAGCATGCAAATTTATCACCTGGTTTCTTATTAAAACACAGTTCTTCGGGCTTCACTACCAGCACAGTCTGATTTGGAAACTCTGGTGTGGAAAATCTACATTTTTAATAAGCACTCCAGGGAATTCTGATGCAGCTGGTTCATGGACAACAGTTTGAAGGGATTCGGGCAGATGCATAAGTCATCTAAACACTTTGAAAAATCCTATAGCATTATGTAGCTCTGGTTCTCATTATCCTTAAAGCCTGAAGCAGGGTCAGTCTCTTTTATTATTGAGGATCATAAGCAACATGGGATAAATCTACAGAAAATACAGTCAGCATGAGTTTGGCAGTACCCAGACAGGCTACCCGTATGACCAAAACTCCAGTGTCATTTGCCCTTCCTGCTTTCATCCTCTCTGTTACACAGGTAAAACACTCACACTCCCAGAACAGTAGAAACATGTTTATCTCACCGGCCTTTGGGAACTTGCACCATTCACCACTAGGTCCAGGAAACATGCCCCATACAATTTCTCCTATTTCCTCTCAGCCTTAAAGGAAACCTCCAAAATGTCCTGGGGTTTGCATACAAGAACATTTGCATTGCATTTTTAAGAGAGGTGAAAATTCTTTCAACGTAAAAGTAATGATCAACAAAAATACATCTTAAATCAATTTTTATAACCATTTTGGGTTCTTATTTTATAAAGACAGGTTATGGGATTTTGCCTTTCTTTTCTGAAAAAATAAATCCATATTTGGCAGAAGTTTAATGTCACGGGGTGTGTGGCATTTTAATGGGAGTAATCATTTTTAGAAATAGAAAGTTTCTATTTTGTGATAGACATTTAGGAAATAAGTTATTCTTTGACTCAAACCTAAAGATACCTATTCAGCAAACAGCACAGAGGAGGAATAGAACAGGATATTTGCCTCCTGAGTGACGACCCCAGTGGTGAGAAGCCACTGAGGACAGGCAGGTTTTAGATTACATCAAGTAAACGAAAGTATTTGACCTGGTCTATTATTCATAGAAAAACAGCTGATCCACTTCGGCCCTTCGTAAAATCATTTCTCAAATTTCAGTAGCTGATTAATAATGATCAAGGCCCCTTTCAGAAACACCAGTCTTTAACTCTTACAGTTAAGTGGGCCCCATGGAAGAATCAGAGCCTCTATGAAGCAACAATCTTCCCTGAATTCAAGGCTCAAAGTCCGACGGGAGAAAACTTGCACAAGACACACAGCTTAGCTCATTAGAGATAGTGTGTCCCCAAACTTCTCTGCAAGACGATATTTTTAAAGTTCCCCAGTTAAGGGAATATTTTTCTTACTTAGTATGAACATTATGGGAGATTTTTTAAGAACAAAGTGGAATTTTTACTTGCAGATGGAGGAGGGGGTTAGCACCATATTTTCAGCAATTCTTTTCTGAATCATTGTATGTGTGCAGCTAGAGGTGTGCCTCAGGCAGTCCCCCCACTCACATACACAAAAAAGAAAGAAAAAATATATATAAAGTAATAATTATTTTCATTATAAATACTTGTGCTGTGGATCTAGTCATGAGATTTCTTGGGGCATTTAAAATATAATTCCATTCATAAAATTTTTATGTATGTGCAGCTTCTAGGGAAGTTGCAAATAGTCATATAATGTGAGACATAATTCCATTCAGGAATTTGTTATTCTTTTGACAACTTTTCAGTGAGTATCTGCTATGTGTCAGGCACTGTGCTGTATTAGGGATATAACAGTGGACCACAAAAATACACTCTTGCCCCAAAGCAGCTTACACTGTAGACTGAGATATAAACCCAAACCATAGACAATGATTAGGTAAATATTTGCAATTGTCTTTTTTTGTTGTTGTTTTAAGATTTTATTTATTTATTTGTCAGAGAGAGAGACAGAGCACATAAACCAGGGGGAGTGGCAGGCAGAGGGAGAAGCAGTCTCCCCACTGAGCAAGAAGTCTAATGCGGGACTCGATCCAGGACCCTGGGATCATGACCTGAGCCGAAGGCAGATAATTAACCGACTGAGCCACCCAGGCATCCCAATATTTGCAATTTGTAATTAGATCTATGAAGAGACTAAATATTAGTACATATAGCTGGATTTATTGAATCTTTCTCTTATTTCTTGTGCTTCAATAATGTAACATTTCAAGATAGTCAAAATATCTGTTTGTAGTGGCTAACCAAGTCCAGAACACATTTTATTCTTTTAGAAAAAAATCTACCTTGAAATTGCCTTCAATTAACTTGACCTGAGAAATTTAGATCTATTAACTCCTTTTCTTTTTCAGGGTTTTTGGAGCTGCCATACTTCTTACCTCTACTCTGAATATGCTAATCCCATCAGCAGCCAGAGTGCATTATGGGTGTGTTATCTTTGTCCGGATATTGCAGGGCCTTGTTGAGGTATGGAACTGCAGGATGGCGCCATCTTAAGGTTGGCATGTTAATCAGAACCAGCAGATTATCTTTGACTTGATCTATAAATGAACATTTTATAAAGTTGTGACTACAGAGTATGCTTAAAAAGTTGGAAAATTTAGGCATTCAGATACTTTGTGTTTAAATAATGCTAAAATACAACTGTGACTGCTTGCCTCCCCTCTCTAGAATTGAGTGGTATTAAAGAAATGTTCAGTGACTATTTGACTGAAAAAAAAAAGAGGGGACAAGCACTTTGGTTAATGTGCTGTGAGGAGTATTTCTGAGTCTGTCCTTTGCTGGTGATAATCCTGAATTAATACCTTTGCGAGATTTATACCAAATCCTTGTTAGACTTGAATCATGATTTGTTTTTTTCACTGAAATATTTCATTGACTAATTCTTTGGGAATGTAACTGTAATGATTGACTTTTTTTTTAAATTTAATTTTATTATGTTATGTTAATCACCATACATTGCATCGTTAGTTTTTGATGTAGTGTTCCATGATTCATTGTTTGCGTATGACATCCAGCCTCCATTCAATACATTCCCTCTTTAATACCCATCACCAGGCTAACCCATCCCCCCACCCCCTCCCCTCTAGAACCCTCAGTGTGTTTCTCAGAGTCCATCGTCTCTCATGGTTCGTCTCCCTCTCTGATTTCGCCCCATTCATTTTTCCCTTCCTGCTATCTTCTTCTTCTTTTTTTTTTTAAACATATAATGTATTATTTGTTTCAGAGGTACAGATCTGTGATTCAACAGTCTTACACAATTCACAGCGCTCACCATAGCACATACCCTCCCCAATGTCTATCACCCAGCCACCCCATCCCTCCCACCCACCATCACTCCAGCAACCCTCAGTTTGTTTCCTGAGATTAAGAATTCCTCATATCAATGAGATCACACGATACATGTCTTTCTCTGATTGACTTATTTCACTTAGCATAATACCCTCTAGTTCCATCCATGTCATTGCAAATGGCAAGATTTCGTGTTTTTTGATGGTTGCATAATATTCCATTGTATATATATATATACACCACATCTTCTTTATCCATTCATCTGTTGTTGGACCTCTTGGCTCTTTCCATAGTTTGGCTATTGTGGACATTTAAAAACCTCAGATTGGCCTACCTATTGCCCTTCTCTTCTCCTGAAATATAGTGGGAGTAGATAAATCAGATAAAGTATTAAGCACTGAAAACATTCTCCTTTCTCTCCAAAAAGAAAGAAAAAATTGGTAGGATAAAAATATATAAAATGGATAATTATTTTATTTTTTTTTAAGATTTCATGTATTTATTTGACAGAGAGAGACACAGCGAGGAGGGGAACGCAAGCAGGGGGAACAGCAGGCAGAGGGAGAGGCAGACTTCCTGCTGAGCGGGGAGCCCGATGCGGGGCTCGATCCCAGGACCCTGGGATCATGACCTGAGCTGAAGGCAGACACTTAACGAATGAGCCACCCAGGCGTCCCTAAAATGGATAATTATTTTAAAAGCCTTAAGTTCTAGACACTACTTTCAGGAAGTGTGAGCTTCAAGGATCTAAGCTTTATCTTCCTCTATATGGATTCCTCATATTTGGGAATCACTGTGTTTAATGCCTCATGCAAAGGCCTCCCACGTTTCTCAAACTGTTCAAAGTTCCAGAGGAATGGAGTAATGGAGGATCTTTTCTTTTGCCTTCATCAGAAGAAAACTGAGGTAGGAGGAAGACTTGAAGGGTGGGGAGGATTTGGACAGGTCACTAAAAGGAAGCCATGTCTTATCTGATCTGGGCTGAAAGTTTTTAAAGTGGAATTTCAGGGAATTAGTAAAGATCTATGAGTAGCCGCTTTCCCTAATATCTTGGGCCAGTTTTAAGGAGACAGCATCAGAGAGGGGACTGTGCTTATTTTTCAGTGACCCTGTACCCTAAATGGTGATATATATCTTCCCCGTCACAGGGCGTCACCTATCCAGCATGTCATGGGATCTGGAGCAAATGGGCTCCTCCTCTAGAGAGGAGTAGATTGGCAACCACCTCCTTCTGTGGTGAGTACCGCATGCAGATACGGTTATGGCAGGGAAAAGTTTAGGAACAGGTTGCATAAGAACTGAAAGTTGATAAAGATCATCTGTAAAATCATTTGTGTGTGTGTACATGAGGAAAGGTTTTTGACTGCCACTTCCATTTCTTTAATTCTTATTGGTCTCCTTAAATCCTCTATTTCTTCTGTGTTTTGCATTTTTCTAGGAGTTCATCCATTTTATCTAAGTTTTCAAATATATTCATGAATAATTTTTATAACAGTCTTTTTAATTTATTTTTTATTATAGTCTATTATAGTCTATTATTGTTAGATCTCTTTTGTGTCTTGGGTAAGTAGGTCATATCCTCTTATGTAGTCCTGTATCAGTGGCTATGTATGGAGATATATATGTGTATTTGGAGATTTAGGGGTATGAATGTACATGCACCTAAGTATGCAAGTGTGTTTGCGAGAACTTACCAAGAAACATGAGATGAAGTTAAGAATTTCTATTTATTTCACTTACCTACCTCCCATTCTCCCTTTTACTTTAGGTTCATATGCTGGAGCCGTAATTGCAATGCCTTTAGCTGGCATTCTTGTGCAGTATACTGGTTGGTCTTCGGTATTCTATGTCTATGGTATGTTGCATACGGTACAATAAAGTTAAAAGAAATGGGTGTAAACTCAAACAGTGAGGTAGATCACTGAATATACTTCTGCATTCACTCACATTTTTTTCCATTAAGAATCCTTTCCTTATATTTTGAGAAGATCAAGGAAAATGTTCTATCTCTATGATTCTCCCTACCTTGTTATTTATTGTTTTAAAAAGGAAGTACATTGCTGGTGGAAACTTTGGGATATATTTCATATATTGTCCTTGATTATGAAGAAAAAAATTAAATTAGCTCTTGATTCATAGCCAATTAAGAAGAAAGAGCTAAGCAGCTCCCACTACTGCTTTCTCGGCTGACCCTGCCTCGTCAAGACTGAATAGGGATGGGAAGCTGGAAGGCGATAGCAATGCTAATGCAACAGTTCGCTTTTGTGACAAAATATTAATAGTCAGCTGCAGCAGCCTCACATTTTAGTCCTCGTTACTCCAGGATTAAATGAGATGAAGCCCTCAAACGGAAATAAAAAGCACAAGAAACCCTGAGTCCAAAGTCCCTCTCTGTTTACTTTCTAACCAGAACCAGAAAGCTTACCACTTGAGAGTACCCCTAAAGTCTCTCTCTAGGAGACTTTTTTTTTTTTAGCCATGAGAAAAAGAAATATAAGAGAGCTGGATTCCAACTGATGTCACTGATGAATACCGTCTTTAGACGTGGGCAGGAGAATGTGAAATATTAATGAAGTCATGAGGTAGAACTGAGCAGTATCTGGTTGCTTCCGAATTTGGCATGATCCATTCCCATTTCAAAATGTTCTTATCAGAGCAAATTCTTAGGCTTGCAGAATATTATTAAATATGCTTTATGGCAGGAGCTCTTATTCTGGTTCAAAAGCCATGGCTAGGTTTTAGATTCATGAATGTCCTAAACGATAAGCCATAGATGCATCTGTACATTTGTTTCCTGGGGAGATATTTTTATTAGATTTTAATCCATATCTTCCATTAGATTTTCAAGAGTCCATAATTCAAAGAAGTTTAAAGCAAATGTGTATAGGGTATATAGTACAAGTTGGGATACCGGGCCAGTAAATCCTCCAATTTGTCCCTTAATTGAATCTATTACTTAATTGAAAATATGATGTGACTTTAAAGTAAGAATATTAACTTCCCGGGGTGCCTGGGTGGCTCAGTCAGTTAAGCATCTGACTCTTGGTTTCGGCTCAGGTCATGATCTCAGGTTCATGAGCTTGAGCAGCCTCAGTCTCCCTGCTCAGGTCGGGAATCTTCTTCCCCCAGCCCTTCCTCTGCCCCTTCCCCTGCTCATGCATGTGGCACGTGCACATGCTCTCTCTCTCTCTCAAAACAAATAAATAAATCTTTTTTAAAAAAGAATATTAATTTCCACAAAGCATTCATGAAAATCAGTGTCATTATGTCAAGTTGTATCTCATTTAGTATTTATCATTGAATGATACAAAGTTTAAATATTAGATAATCTGAAAATATCACATCCCCATAGTGCTTGCTTACTTACTGTGTATAAAAAAATTAGGTCTTGGAGCCACACATTCAATATTTATATTTTAAAGATTAATAAGATAAGAACTGTATAGTGGCTTATGTTAAAAGAAGATAATGCATATATAGCAATTAGCTGAATGTCCGGCACTTCACATTCAGTTAGCGGTAATGATAATTATTATTGAATTACAAGAGCTTTCATTTATTGAGTGCTTATTTTGTGCCATTTGCCATGCTAGTTGCTTCATGCATTATCTCCTTTAACTATACTTTGCCACAATCTCATAAAAAAGAAATTGTCTCATTTTATAGTGGAAGTTCACAGAGATTCAGTCATTGATTGGAGCATGTAGCTAATAAGTGACACAGTCAGGATTTGCATCTGGGAGAGCCATATTCCATAATCACTACACTATGCCAAATTTTCACATACTAACTAACTCCCATTTGTGTTTGCTGTCATGTTTGGTAACGAAAAGGAGCATGGCCCATCAAAATCTGTGGTATTAAGAAATAATTCTCAGAGATTGAACGAGCAAGAAAAAAGTATTATAGAGATCAGGAGCATTTAGACTGTTACCCAAGGGATAAAGAACAGTAGAAGCCAAAAATGAAATAACTAGCTTCTGGGACACCAAAATAAATCACTTGAAATTCTTTCTTTTATTAATACTTTAGATTTACATTACACAATAAGGGCATGCCTTAATGCTGAGAATGCTAAATAAAGAAAGGGATGCTAAAGAAGTTGCAAACAGTTTATTGTATTAGAATTTATAGCTTTCATTTGCCCAGAGTGATCAATAGGTAATATTATGTACTGAAAATAATAATGGTATACAGTCACATAAAGTGTTAAATGTTACTACATTAATTACAAAAACTCCCACCTCCTGCCTTTTTTTATGAATGTTAGCCACCTAGGCTAAAATAATCTAGATTTTATTTAATAATCTGTTTACTAGATCTGGAAGTGCTTACAGGAAAGGGAAATGAGTATTTCTTTTTTGTAGAAATATAGACCACTCTCAAATATTCAGGGAAGGCAAATAAGAAAATGATCCCCCCTCATAAAATTCTTTGAAGACAGGAATTTTGTCCGGTTCACCATGTTTCTCTCACTTAGCAGAGTGCCTGGAATAGTAAATGCTCTGTAAATGTTCGTTGGATGTATGAACATGTTCCAAACCACACCATTCAATAATTATCCAATGCTGTGTCTCAGCATTATTGGAGACAAAGAGATAAAACTATAGGACCAGACTTCAGGAAGCTTGAAGTTCAGTGACATAACACAAGAAGAGCTGGCTGGTCAATTGGAGAAGCAGAAAATCCAATTCACATTCTAGAGAATGTGTTTGTCATGAGATTCCTGCAGTTTTATTCCAGCAAATGACAGTTACATGGGGGTATTTATGATAGATTTTTTATTTTCTTCTTTTGAACTCTTCCTTGCAGGAAGCTTTGGAATGATCTGGTACATGTTTTGGCTTTTGGTGTCTTATGAGAGTCCTGCAAAACATCCTACTATTACAGATGAAGAACGTAGGTACATTGAAGAAAGCATTGGAGAGAGTGCAAATCTTTTAGGTGCAATGGAAGTAAGAACTTTATTATGGTGTATATTCCTGTTCTGATTCTTCGTCTCACCTCCCTTTGACCAACCAAACTACTTTCTGAGTCCCTATTCAACAAAACCCATTTGGTGTCAGTCATGATTGTTTTCTTTCGTCCATCCATACTTTCTGACTTAGGAATGATTTCTACTTCCCCCATCTATAATTTCTTTTTTTTTCTTTATCTTTTCTTAATGATCTTCAAATTTGCCCTGGACTATGGCCAGGACTAGAAAACTAAATAAGCTTTTATAAACAGTTCAATATGGTCCATAATTTAAACAAACTCAATAAATATTTGTTAATTTCAGATCATAGGAAATGCCAGATCACCTAACACAATCATAAAAAGGGCGATTTTTTGTGTATTGAGTTGTCTAAATGTTAGGTGTTATACATGTGTATTTTTGCTATATGTGGTTAAAGAAATATTAAATCATTAGAATGTCAATAATAGATAGCTGACATAAAAATATTCTTAATATAGAATCTTGTTATTGATAAAATCTTATCATTTTCAGGATTATTATTATGAAGATAAAGTATCATAAAAGTATAACATGGACCCCTTTTCTGATTCTAATTTGATTTCTTTCATGGGCTCTATGGAGAGAGAAAATGCAATTCTGTGTCAATAAAGCAAATATTTTAGTCCGTGTGACAATATATCATAGATATTCATTAATAGGCATTTGATACTATTAAAAAATGGAAGGCAAAACTAACGTATTTAGACAGGCTCAGTAATTCAGCACCTAAGCAGTAACTCAATTTCCTTATGCTGAGAGCTGGAAGGTATCACACTGAAGAGTCAGCATCTCCTATACATTAGGCTTCTCTTTCTTTTGCAGGCTCCTCCCCTCTTTCTAATTATCTTTTATTCCAGCTCTGATTCTCTACTTCCTTTGTTAGAGAAGGTCTGTCTTTGACATCTCATCCTAGGTACAAAGGTCTATCACCCACCGTGGTTGAGGCCTTTAATGAATAAGAAAAATCCCACATTGGATATCATTCAGAAGTGAAACTTCAGTACTTAAAAAAAATTCTGACACTATGTACTGGCATTTGAAACTCCCCTGCCTGTTTCCTTCTGTAAATGGACTGAAAGTTTCTTTCTAATGGTGGCTACTTAAGAAACAAGTGGTTCTGCAGGGATGGGGTGTTGGCCGTGTGCGTGGTGCCCACCAGCAGCAGTTGCTGGGAGCAGAAACGAAATATAGGCTGATCTGTGATGAGTTCAGCATTTAAGCTCAATTTCTAGCCCCAGGTAATCTGATCAACCTATCTTTTCATTACTTAACTATGCTTCTTTTATTTACCAGTTCTTGAAAGGTTGTCTAAATCAAGCATAAATTTTTTTAAAACAATAAAAAATTTAGTCTAAGTGAAAACCAGTTTCTGGAAATGACCTTAAAAAGAACAGCTGGTAACTTGATAAGACAGCACAGATAATCTCAAACTCCCCCATTTCCTTACCTTACTTCTTTCCCAAACATAATATTTTACTTCTTACTGATGTTTGATACTTTCCTGTAGCTTCAAAACAAAATTAAAAATGAGATTATATTTCATTTTTATGAAATACGTATATTATTGTACTTGTAGTTATTTGAACTTTCTACTGTGAACAAATTTAATATACAGCAAAGCAGAAAGAATAGTAATATTCATGTATCCACTGCATAAATGCAACAGTTATCAACACCTTGCCTTACTTACTTCACTTTTCTTTTTGCTGAATGATTTCAAAGTAAATGAGATGTCCTAACACTTTACCCACAAATACTTCACACGCATCTCTAGAAAAATAAAAATACTCTTTCACAATCTAAGTACTATTATTATACCTAAAAGAATTAAGAATAATTCCCTAACATTATCTAAGACCTAGATCATATTCAGATTTCTAATACCCAGTCCAAATTCAAATATCTAGTCTATATTCATATGTCCTTTGTAGCTATTTCTTTGGAGTCTGCATCCAATTAAGGAGCACACATTTCAGCTGACTGTAATGCCTTTTAAATATTTTTTTCTTAAAAAATTAAATATAACATGTATACAGAAAAACACACAAATCATAAGTGAACAACTTGCTTGAGTTTTGTAAACCATACACACCTGTGAAGCAAAACAGCCAGGACAGTAAGTAGACTGTTATCAGAATACTATAAGCCCTCCTACCACCCCGAATAATTTTTTAAGGTATAAAATTAGATACTTCTATCTTACATTTGATGAAGTGTTTTACAACCTGAAGAATAAAGTTCTTAGTAGAGATGCATAATAGGTATGAATAATAGAAACACTTTCCCAGCAGGAAAAAGGTATTTACTTTTAATAATATTCTGAAGTTATTTCTTATACAAACATAATACTACAATGCTGACATACCTGTATCCAACAATTTTCATTTTCTGTGATATAAATATATTTATATATGGCAGTATTTTCCCCGAGTATATAGGACTTAAAAAACACACTTTTTGAACCCAGCTAGGATGTTGTCACTGGATATTTGTATTCAAAGCCACAGTACTCATTATATGTTATTAGGACATGCTTTTGTTTTTCTTTTTTGTCATATGTATTTGTGATCACGACAGTATAACTTCTTACTCTATTACTTTTAAAGTGATCTCGAGAGGCTTAATTAGAGTCACAGTCAATACTAGCAATTATGAGGCTCTACATCCAGGAGTAATTAACTAAATCTGTGTAAAAAATGTCTGCCTCCCCTTTTATTAATTTGGTCAGGTTAAGGATCCCAAGCCAGCATTAAATGGAGTTATTTCAGGCTATTGTTTCTTCACCAAACAGTATTTTGACGTTCAAAATAAAATCATTGAGAAAGTGAGAATATGAGAGACATTTTCAGGCCTAAAAATACTAGTCTTGGGGGAGAATACTTGCTTTATGTTTGGGCATATACAGGATCTTTAAGTACACTAGATATAGTTTTTAAATGGGTATCATAAGCAAAACCAATCCTATTTAGGTGGTTAATTTTGAATGTCTTGAATGTCATAAGTAACTAGTTATGATGTGCCCATGGTGTGCTGGATAGCCAAATACTTCAACCCAGCTGTATACCATGTGAGTTTTCTAGAACCTTGCGTTTTAGCATTACAGAATTTATATTGATATCCATTGTCTATCAAGAGGATTTATGGATAGGTAGTGGTATTATTAACTTTAAATAGGGTCTAGAATATTGCACTCTTAATTTTTCTTATTTTCTCCTCCTAACTATATTGAATTTTCAATGTTTTAGATAAAATATTTTGGATACCAACAAGGTCACTGATATGGCAACAATCTTTAGCTGAGGCATGATCTATCACTGCCAGAAAAAAAAAAAATCTTGGAAACTAGGATCTGTGCTTTTGGAATTGTTTTCTATAAACATAAGATCTTATATATTCCGAAAATGGGAACAATTTAATCAGAAGAAGAAGCTAATATCTTTTTTTTCTTCCAACAATTATTCATGCAGCTAAGGTTAATTAGACTTTTGCAATCGATTTCATTACCTCCTACTCATGCCTCAACATATACATCCTGAAAATGCAAAGCACCTATTATTCCCATTTTCTAAGTTAGAAAATATTTTAAATGGTCAGAATTGCTCTCTTTTTGGGATTTCAGAAATTCAAGACTCCATGGAGGAAATTTTTTACATCTATGCCTGTCTATGCAATAATTGTCGCAAACTTCTGCAGAAGCTGGACTTTTTACTTACTGCTTATTAGTCAGCCAGCATATTTTGAGGAAGTCTTTGGATTTGAAATCAGCAAGGTATGTAAAAATTATCTTTGTTTAACTAGTGCATTATTTTTGTGTTCAATTGAATATTAAGTTCCTTTGCCAGTATTTTATCTTCTAAATTTTAGGAGTTACTCATTTATTTGTTTATCCACTTAACAAATAACTTCTGGGAAACAAAGACTAAGTAAGGTGTTTGAGTGTCTACTGCATTCAGCTGTCTGCTAGAAAGTGCTCTTTTTGAAGGCAAAAATCAACCTAGTCTCTGCCCTCATGGAGCTTATGTCTCAATTAGGGTGGACGGCACCATAGCCTTTCCCCTGTAAAGAAACATAACTTCCTTTAAGTCTCAGATCAGAGACAATGTAACAGTGAACAAAGAAAAAAAAATTTTATTGAAATAGAATTGTGTTTATGTAATTATCAATCTCTTCTTCAATGCTTTCAAAAATCTGTCTGGTAATCTTGTCTGTGTGAAAGCTTTTTATTTTAATGTAGTCCTGATTGATGGACAAATGGATGAGGAAGATGTAATACACACGGACACACACACACATGCTGGAATATCACACAGCTATAGAAAGTGTGAGATTGTGCCATATGCAACAACATAGATGGACCTAGAAGGCATTATATTAGATTAAATAAATCAGACTTTGAGAAAGACAAATACCATATGATTTCACTCATAGGTGGAATCTAAAAAAAAAAAAAACCAAAAAAACCCCAAATGAATAAACAAATGAAAAGCAGAATCAGACTGTAAATAGAACAAACTGGTAGTTACCAGTGGGTCAGGAAATGAGGGATGGGCAAAATGGGTGAAGGGGAACGGGAGATGCAGGGTTCCAGTAATGGAATGAATAAGTCATGGGACTAAATGGCACAGCATAGGGAATATAGTTAATGATACTGTAATAATGTTGTATGGTGACAGACGGTAACTACACTTATGGTGAGCATAGTGTAACATATAAACTTGTCAAATCACTTTGTTGTGCACCTGAAACTAATGTAACATTATGTGTTAACTATACTTAAGTAAAAAAAAATAATAATTTCTTATAAACTGAAAAAAAATCTGTCTTGCTAAAATACTTGAGAAAGCAAAAAAAAATCTGAAAACATTCTTGTGTGTCCTTTATTCAATTTATTCACTTAACAGGCATTTGTTGAATATGATGTGTGAAGCTTTGTGTCAGATTCAGAAATAAAAACATGGTTCCCATCCTCAGGAGTTCACAGCTTTTGGTGGTATAAACAAAAGCAATTAGTTACCAGTTTCACAACAGTATGCTAAACCCTACAGACATTTGTTCATAGCTGTGAAAATGTAATCATTTTGGGATTTTTCTATAAGGATAAAATGAACATAAAAATAACTATATTTATAGAAGAGTCTGAAATTCACAAGGTCCTTTCATATTCATGAAGAACAAACTTGTTTGGTTGACCAGCTGGATAACTCTCATCATTTCTGTTGATGGGGAAACAAACTAGGGAAGGTATATAAATTGCCTAAGGCCAAGCTGATAATATATGCCAGAATCAAGGTTAAGCCCCGATTCTTTAATTTATGTTTCAATTCCCTTTACTACGCTATTCAAATTCAGGTAGACACTATCTTCATTTAAGCACTTAGCAAGTATTTGTTAAATACAATCTCTGCCAAGCCCTTTGCTGAGTACGGAATACACTCGTCTGTGCTGGCCATGGACTTGCCATTTCTCTTCATGTCATTACATCCATCCAGCTGGGCTCGCTATTCATATTAAGTCTCTACTTGAAAGACTATCTGAGGCCTGGAATTGAAGAAAACCTGAGTTTAGGAGAAGCTATTCTAAGAGCTCTTTTGTAATCCCTGTTTCTAAGGAAACTGTTTCCTCCATTCCTGAGAAGAATGGCTGCTTTAGATAGGGCTCTTCTCTCTAGAGCTGATCAAACATTGCAGGGTAGCCTTTGGAAGCTCCGAGAGGTGTTATACATTCTCAACAAAGGCCGCTGGAGGTGTGAGTCCATTTTCATAATCTAGGACAAATATGACACCGAGAGGCTATTAATACAGTCAGGTCTCATGGGGGAGAAGTGAAGGAGCCAACTGATGTTCATGAAACTGCATGGTCATTCTGGCCTTGTAGCTCCACTTAATTGAAAATGCTTGAGTAAAAGCAATATTTTGCCAAAACTAAATATAATAACCAGATGAGTTGATTTGATTCACTTGTTATATTTTTAACTAAAATTGTAGATAAGTTCTACATACACAGATCGGCTTGAAGACTTTGATTATACTGGTTAAAAAAAAAAAAAAGCCACTGACTTATTTGAAAAATGTATAAAGGAGGTAGTAAAGGAAATAGAGCATGGGCTTTAGATCCAGGTTGGCAGGGCTCGGAACACAAGCTCCGCAGTAAACTATTGATACATAACCTGGGGCTGGTTTTTGAATGATTGCCAACTTTGATTTTATTTTCCATAAATAATGGTATTAATACTGTCCTTCAGAACTGTGGCAAAATGTAAGCAAACTAAAATATTTAAATGGAGGATAGTTCTCTCCAACCTTAGTTAAATTGAGTATGCTGCAGACTAAAACACAAGTGCAATAGCTCAATCTTCATTTCGGGTAGACTGACCCAGTTAAAGCAGAAATATATATAGATGTGTGTGTATATATATATATATATATATATATATATATTTTTATATATATTTATGTATACTATAAATTGTATTTTAGTATTTTATATAAATTAAAAATAATATAAATTATAATAAATATATTAATATATTATATCATATATATCATATATAATGCTTATATAGAAACGTTTTTAGCCTCTTGAAAATGACTATCAAGGGAAGGCTAGTGCTTGGATTAACCAGCACTTTGAGAGGTCCCGTTACAAGAGACAACCAAATGAGAGGAGACATTCATTCCTTTTGCGCTTTACATTTAGGGGCACTTAGAGAAGTGTTGAGTGGCTACTCTTTGTTGTGTGATAGCCTGACAATTTCTAAATAGAATATGAAACAGGTGGGGAGAGAGGAAATCCAGACTGTGACCCAGAGGAGCAAAGAGGAGGGTGCGCAAAGTCTAATGACCTAGAGTTTCTATGAAGAATCAATCAGTCAGAGACTCAAAACACTTAGCCTACTCTTGTAAAACCTTAAAATAATGAACAAAGTACTTTGTGATTATCATAAATAATGATACGCCCCAAAAGTTGTGAGCATTCTGATCACACGTGATTGCAAGTGATTATGGTAAGTCACCAAAAGCTGAGAAGATTGTTGGATAACTTTCATAAAGTTCTGCAACTTGGCCCTGATGAGGTCATGTATGGAATATGTCCACATATTGTCCTAGGAACTGGGAGATTGAATACCTCCAAGTATTAAGACATTGGGCTAGGATATTCCCAACTTCTGTCTCATTAACCTCTAGATTGTTACCTCCTTGCACTTCCCATAGGGCTTTGCTGAAAGAGAATAGCTAATAATCATAACTTTATTCTTCGTTTACCCAAAGGAATTAAAATGTCTGTTTGAGTAGATAATAAATAGCAAAGGGTGTTCAATTTAAGAACTTTTCAGATGTCTCAAACACTGAGTCAAGATGCAGGCCAGTTATGTGGACTTAGGAAATGCAGATCACTCTCCGGCTTTCTCTGCCTCTAAAAGCAAACACAGGACATGCAATTCTACACAAATCCTAACATAGTGTATTCCAGAATGTTTTGTTGTCTGATGGTTTCGTTCCACACATTCGTTGCTTTAAATATATCTATTGTAGTTAAGAATAAAGAACCATTCTGCTTTTCAAGATGCTATTCTCAAAAGCAGTAATGTTTGCCTTAATGTCAGTTTACCTTATAGTTTTACTTAGTTCACATTTGTGAGCCTATACTAAATGCCAGGTTTTTAACTAAATTAAGAACAATCAGCACATTATCTGGTTTTATTTATTTTTCTTTCTCAGGTGGTGGCAGTGCTAAGCATAGTGGTTAAAAGCCCAGTTTTTAGACTCAGGTAAAAATGGCTCAATATTTGGTTCTGGAAATGATTTAGCCTTTTTAAGTTATACTTTCTTCATCAATACAAGAGAGTAATAATATAATAAACTTTCACCTGGATAAAAGAGAGAGAATTAAATAACTCAGACGTTTGATCTCTGTAGGAGTCATTCACTGACTCAATCATGGTAAAAACCCGACTCCGTGGGCGTGGTACTCAAGTCTGCCATTGTGACATCGAGCAATCTTTGTCTCAAACCTTCAATAATCTAACTGGGAAGACATTTTTATACACAAATAATAAACTTTTCCCCAGTACTTAAAAATGCATTTTATTCATACTTCATGATGTCTAGAGAAGAGTGTCTTGCACATAATTATTGGCCTAAAAATGTGTGTTGAATTGATGCTGGTAGGTTAGATTTTAGGTCGAGCTATTTCATATGAAATGAATACAGAAACTATATACCATTGTGTGACAATGTGACCAAATACTGACATTTGAAGTAGAAAATACCTAACATTGAAGAACCAATCTGCATTTTCTGGGCTAAATTTAGCTTAGAAACTAAATATAAAACTCATAAGAGATACATATTTAAAATGCAATTAAGGTTTTTAGCCTTCCTAAGAATTAAAAAAATATAAATTTAAAAATAGAGCCTCTTCAAGGCTTGGTCAAATGTATTTCTTATCTCTCTGACTCTGTCTCTGTTTCTCTCTCACTCACTAATGATGAATTTTTGCAAACATATTTAAGAATATAAAATGGGCACATAAATGTGAATCACTGTGATAAGATTCAGGATAGTTTATTCATAAACTCAAAATTTACTGACTCATTACACAGGAAAGAAAAGTATTCACTTCTAACAGATAAAAAGTAAATTTACTTAGCTTTTCTCATTTATTCTGTGGAAGTTATTGCTTATTCCAGGAAGGAGTAAGTGGTCATTTGGAGACAGTATTTTTTTTCTTTCTTTTCCCATAAAAAATTTATGATGGATTCAAAAAACCAAGACCATTGCCCATATTACTTATGGTCATGTATATGTTTCCTCTTTTTCTTTTTCTTCAGGTTGGCATGCTATCTGCTGTACCACACTTAGTAATGACAATTATTGTGCCCATTGGAGGGCAGATTGCAGATTTTCTAAGAAGCAAGCAAATTCTTTCAACTACTACAGTAAGAAAGATCATGAATTGTGGTGGTAAGTACATAAGTGATGTGAAGGACGTGATTTTGGCTCATGAAATGCTGATATACATGAGTGAGTAAATTTTACTGTGTATGTTAAATATGCAGCTAAATTTGTGTCTTCATTGTTCATTTATAATCATTTCCCTATCTTCAAATTTTCTTAACTCCTAGTTTTTTTTTTAAGATTTTATTTATTTATTTGACTGAGAGACAGAGACAGTGGGAGAGGGGACACAAGCAAGGAGAGCAGAAGAGGGAGAAGCAGGATCCCTGTTGAGCAGGGAGGCCAATGCAGGGCTTGATCCAGGACCCTGAGATCATGACCTGAGCTGAAGACAGACGCTTAATGACTGAGCCACCCAGGTGCCCCTCATAACTCCTAGTTTTAAATAACTACATAACTAACTCGTCCCTGCCCACCACTGACACTTAAGGGCATATTCAATATTTTTATTAAAATGGAAGCCTTCAGTAATCTCTGTGCATAAATTATAACTGTTATTATTATTTTTTAAATATTTTTATTTATTTGAGAGAGACGGTGGGGTAGGGTCAGGGTGAGAGAGAGAGAATCTCAAGCAGACTTCCTGCTGAGGACGGAGTGCCAGGCTACCTGGGGCTTGATTTCACCACTCTGAGATCATGACCTGAGCTGATATCAAGGTTCTGAGGCTCAACTGGCTGAGCCACCCAGCTGCCCCTTTTAAGATAGACTCCCTGAAGAGGTTTCTTAGGTCAGATAAGCATGAGCAGTTCTAGCAGTTTTGGCTCATTGGGAAAATTTACACAAATTTCTGAAGCGTTTCCATGTGTCTGTTTCCAAAGGTTTTGGCATGGAAGCAACACTGCTTCTGGTCGTTGGCTATTCTCATACTAGAGGGGTGGCTATCTCATTCTTGGTACTTGCAGTGGGATTCAGTGGATTTGCTATTTCTGGTAAGATCATGTTTTTAAATTTATAAACGTAACGTCCTGATTTTTGCCGGTAATAATAAATATATTCTCCTTTCCTCTTTAATATTCTATTGTTGAAAAGTTACTTAACATATTTCCACTAGAAAGTAAAAAGAATAACACATTTAGAAGTCATTATTTGGGTTTGTCACTTCTCATTCTCCTCCTGCTTACTCTTCTTTTTTTTTTTTTTAAGAGAACATTTCTCTGTGATTTGAGTATCACATATTAAGTAGTGGATAAGAACCCATACTTCATTCCACTCTGATCATATCCTTGAGCTAAGTTATCAAAAAATACTTATTGAGCACATGCACTATACCTGGTATCTTCTCAGGAGGGTGGTGAGTGTGGTAGAGAATATTCTACAGCCACCCACTTCCAAGGGGTTTAGGATCCTCTGACTCTAAGCTGATGTGTATATTTCAGGTTTCAATGTTAATCACTTGGATATTGCTCCGAGATATGCCAGTATCTTAATGGGCATTTCAAATGGTGTTGGCACATTGTCAGGAATGGTTTGCCCTATCATTGTTGGTGCAATGACAAAGAATAAGGTAAGACGTAGCTAAAGAAATGTTCAGTTTTTGAAGATTCTTTCTCATGGTAGAGAAGAATTACTGTATCCTGTTTGGCATTCTCTCTGTGGTCTAGCCACCAGACCTCTGAGTAAGGGAGATAATTGAGGCTCACTAGAAAATCTCTAAGAGCTCTGAGGAATTCTTCTTTCCCAACCAATAAGCACTGTGCTTTTCAACACCTTTTAATAGTTCTCATATTTCTGGTGTGGCAAAACAACAACTTTTTTTCTCTTAGCTTCTTAGAGTACTCAAGTAGAAGTCTTCTGAACTTTATTTGGAAACATCAATTCAGACTCTGCAGTTATCAATGGAAGAATATTATTATCAGCTATTTGTCCTTAAATGTAGAACTTCACAATTATTTTTCACCAAAAGGAAATAAACAAAAGAAGTAGGAGGAAAAAATATACGTAAATCAATGGAAATTCAAAGAGAGATTATGGGTATTTTAAAAATTAACAGACCACAGATATATTTGGAGTTTTATTTCAGAACCTGAGATTTATAAAAAAATTTAATTAATGAAAGTCATAGGATTATGGAAAGTTTCCATCACAGTATTTGCTTTATGTAATCAGAACAGGGCTTTCCCCTAAAGATAGTGTTGTATGAAAAGCGTGATGGTGGCTCATTCAAAGAAGAGGTTATGCTTTTCAAACATGGGGAGTCTGTTCTCACAGCGCTGCTTTTTTGTCACTGCAGTCACGTGAAGAGTGGCAGTATGTTTTCCTGATCGCTGCGCTGGTCCACTATGGCGGAGTTATATTTTATGCAATATTTGCCTCAGGAGAGAAGCAACCCTGGGCAGACCCTGAGGAAACAAGTGAAGAAAAATGTGGATTTATCCATGAAGATGAGCTCGATGAAGAAACAGGGGACATTACTCAAAATTATATAAATTATGGTACCACCAAGTCTTATGGTGCCACAACACAGGCTAATGGAGGTTGGCCCAATGGTTGGGAAAAGAAAGAGGAATTTGTACAAGAAGAAGTACAAGACTCATACACCTATAAGGACCGAGATGATTATTCATAACAAAGCTAATTGCTGGATTTATTTTTAGTGTTTGTGATTAAATTAATTGTGATTGCCCAAAAATTAAAAAAAAAAAGTGGTGTACACACATAAACATATCAACCAGGCAAGTCTTGCTGTAAAAAATGAATCACAAACAAACTCATGAAGTTACCATCAAGTGCAATCTGTAGAAGTTGTGAAATGCCATCATTTCCATTCAGGTCATCCATTTTTGCGTTTGTGATTTAAACGTTGACTGGTCAAAATTGTAGAAGCGAGTAGTTACTCATTGGATTCACGTGAGCTAAAACTCATCACCATTTAATAAAGCACAACTACAACAGTTGGCACATCCCATCCTACAAAGGTTAGGAAGCCAAAGCTACTTGATCATGCAAAATGCACTTATATATTTGTTACACTGTATTGCAAGATATCATGCAGAAGTCCTGTTAAGAAACCCGAAGATGTCATGTTGGCTGCATCAGGTGGTGGCAACGTTTATTGAATATAAATTATGGAGTTGTTATATCTCTCAATTAGAGAAGAATATTGTGGGCTAGCAACTAGCAAGGTGTACTAAATAATTATTGTTATTACATAATGTGGAATATTTTGTAGGTTCTGAAAAGAAATATCTTGCAGTGTTTTATATGAAATGCTTGCGCACATATACTTATATCTGTGAAAGAGAACTTGTAAAGTGAGGGGTATGCTTCATGTTCTTCCATTCATTTACCTAACAGTATAAAACACTTCACGTTTCAACAGAAATCTGACTTTTCATGTAGCATATCACTTAACTTTTTTGCAAAAAATATAAAAAATAAATAGACTTTAATGTATTTTTTATTACAACTTTGTACTGGTTGTAACTTGCATTAGAAAAAAAATGCATACACCATAAAGAATCTAATAAGAAATTTACTATGGAGATTTAGCCCTGAAAATGCAATATTAACAACAAAAGAAATAGAAAATGGTTTAGATATTCTTCCTTAATAATGAAATACTATATGAAACTTGTGCCACAGAGCTATATATAATATGAAAAGATAAACTTAATAGAGATATTGTAAGTAGACGATTTTATTATTTAAAGTCCCATTTAAAAGATATTTGTCTTAAATATATAGGACAATAAATTATATTAAAATTATATCTATATATATATATCTGTATATCTTATACATATCCATACACAAAAACATAATAAACAATCTTCACAAAAAAGCCAAAAATAGCATACACCTAATGTTGGGTTAGGGGACTGCAATTTCTACTTTCATAGAGTCATAGAATTTTAGATGGGGCAGAGGCATTTTGCTTGTCATTTCTTAATATAACTCAACAGGAATTGCAACATTTGTGTTCCAAGCAATAAGTGCAATGCATACAATTTCCTGTCTGTATATTATCTTCATTTTGCTGTGGTAGCTGTCTGGGTGGTTGGAATGATTTTTTTTTCTTTTAAAAAGTTAACATCAGATCTCTTTAGAATGTTCTAAACGATAATAATGCATTTCCCAATTCAATGCAAAATATCATTGGTGTATTTAATTGTCTATTCTGGATATTTGATCTGTTCATTGTATTGTGCTAGTGACTGGAAGCCCTGCTACTGCAAATAGAAAACATAACATTTGTTTTAAAGATGCAAACCATTCTTGACCTTAAGAAAATAAAAACATCCTTTGCTTTGTGTCTCAAAGTGATGTAATGTGATCATAGCTTTTGTTTTGTTGAATGAAAAGATGTGGGCTATCATTTTGTTGCTGCAAAAAAAAAAAGTGTTAATAAAATGCTCTATTTATCCTTTTGTAAAAATACAATACATTAATTTGGGTTTATTTTATTTAGTTTGCAGCTTTAATGGGAATTTAGCTTTCATGTGTTCCAGTGCAGCCAAAGCTAGGTTCGAGAATAATAACCTTTTTAGCTACTTGAGATTTAATGGAAGAACATGGTACTCTTTAGATTGTGTGGGATGTGGTTCCATAGACAGAGTTTTGCATCAAGAAATGGGTCTCGGAGTCAAACTCTATCTCTCGATGATAGTCTTCTCATAGCTTGTGTGCTAAGCTTACAGAAAAATTCAGGTAAAAAATTCAAAAGTTGTCAGGTCAAGGATCCCATCTAATTTAGATTGTACGTGTAGGTTGTGCTGGACCCTGCCCTACCCATTCTATGTAGAGAATCTCATAGAACTCCACAATGACCCAAAGCAGGTACTCCTTTTAATCCCAGATTACAAGGGAAGAAACTGAAACTCATGAAGTTTAAAAAACTTCCCCAAGGTAAAATAGAGTAACTGCATTATATTATAACGTGTCAGCCAAAGCAGCAAACAGTGAGCAAGATTTATCAAGGTAGCAGCTGGTGGAACGTCTGTGTCACTGGAAAAGTGATCATTTCAATCCAATTTCCGATTTTACAGATGTGTAGAAAGGGAAGACCATAATTATACAACACTGGAGTCACAGTCATAGAACTTGACTGCTCAAAAGGACTTATGGGGTGATTTAGGGGACGCTCCTTATTCAACTAAGACACTGAGGCTCAATAAGAGAAGCTGATGGGAAACGGAGGACACAGAAGATGTTAAGGATTTGGAATGAAGTTGTTATGGTAAGCTGTGCTTTGTTTTTATTTTTATTTTCTTTTTAGCCAGGACTTAATTTAAGAAGTTAATTGAAGAATATTAATCGGTTCAACCACAACCCCGTATCCAGAACTCACATAAGCTCAGAGTGTGTGTGGAGGGTGGTGGAAGGCGAGGGAATGTATTTTCTTTTCCTGCAATCCTCTGCACAAAGAAACAACAGCCAAAGACCCAGCCTAATTCTTACAGTGCCTCACATGCCATTCTTGCATAACTTTGGCAGGAATGAAAGTGTCTTGGATCTAATACTTTACAATTTCCACAATTCTATAATGCAAAAGTTTACAGTTCCTGTAAGAGAGTAAGAGAATCATTCTAATGACGTCTCCAGATATTACCACTGGCCACCCTCATTTGCTCCTACCTCTCATCTTCCTTTTTTTTGAGAGTGTGCACAAGCAGGGGGAGGGGCAGAAGGTGAGAGAGATCTCAAGCAGCCTCCGCGCTCAGGGCAGAGCCTGATGCAGGGCTCAGTCTCAGGACCCTGAGATCATGATCTGAGCCAAAGTGAAGAGTCGGAAGCCTACTGACTAAGCCACCCAGGGACCTCTTCCCTTACTCCTCACACTCCCACTTTTCCTCCTCATCTCAATGCCTATCCCCATCTGCAATGTTATATATATGAGGTATTTTGTAATTTGCAAAATGCTTTCTTATGCATTATCCCATTTCATCCACACATCTGCCTTGTAAACTTGAAAGGTCACATATCAGTATTAGTATTTCTATTTTCCAAGTAAGGGAACTGGGTGTAATAGGGTGTAATAAACTTCCTAAAGATTCCCTAGGCGGGAGTAGAACAAGAGACAGACCATTTGGCCACAGCAAGAGAGTGATTTATTTTTATCTTTAAATCGCTTTATTACTCTTTTGATTAGAAATGGAGTACAAGGGAGGGGAGCTTCGTTAGGCAAAGAACAATGTTAAAAAGAGGGTAATTGGCAATCTCACTATCCAGAAATAAGCACCGTTTAACATTTCTGGAATCTTTTATAAGTAAAATACGCAGAAAATGTTTTGCAATTTTCAAATTCGAAGTCATATTTAGTCTACTGTTGCAAACTACTTTTTTGTTTAACAATATAGCATGTGCATTTTCTTATTTGAACAATAGAGTTCCATAGTCTAATATCCTATTACATGGGCTGTATTTAACCTATGTATCCAGTACCTTATTTATGAAAATTCTATCTTTGCACGTTTTCCCCTTTAACTTCCTGCTTGCCTGGATGATTTTGGGAAATGCAAAGTTACATATACACACTTCTAACTTCTATAGCCATGATGGATATTTGAGTTACTATCCCTCGCTTATCATTCCTGTGTTTGTCTACCAAGTGCTACTGGCGATCAGCTTTCCTGGGTTTCATTTGCTAATTTACAGATTCACCCAGTAACTGTTTATTAAGCCCCGACACTGTGCAAGTCACTGTCAATACAGCGATGAGAAAACAATCCGGGCTCTCATGGCTCCTAAAGTCCAAATCTCCTCCCTGAGGTGTTTGCAGCACCCCCAGCTGCCCAGACAGGCCAAACAGATATGACTGAAGAGAAGAGGCTTTTCCCTGAGAAAAGGTTTTCCTTAATCCACAAAATTCCCAAACGTGGGCTGCCTTCCAGGTGGTGCTCCCCATGTCCATTTTTTTTTTTTAAGTTTCAGGTGCGGAGGCTTGTCTCAGCCGTAGAGATCCCCACGCTGTGGGGAGTCCAGGCTGTGCAGCAAGATCAGCATCAGCTACCTCCATGCCTGCTTTGTCAGTCTTATCCACAGATCGTGGCTATTGAGATTTAATTCTTACCGTGGTGCTATAATGAGCAGGGTTTTTTTTTTTTTTTATTCGCTTTTCTCCATCCTCATACAAGACTTCAAACCTGAATTTTTATTCCGCTGCTGTCAGAAACACTTCATCTGTGAAGGTTGCTCTATGCTATACAGTCCCTTAAAATGCTCGAGCTTCTCCAAGCTTTCCCATGAATGTGGCCAGGCACCTAAAAGCTGCAGAATACGGACCTATGACCCTATGCCTTGTCCAAATTCAGCAGCTTTTATTGAATGAAACCCCTCAGATACCGATGACCCTGTGCCTCATCCAAATTCAGCAACTTTTATTGAATGAAATCCCTCAGATTTCACCAAGAGCAAACCACATGAAGAAACCTCTTCAGTTTTGTTAAATCACATTCGAGGACATGTTTTGTTACTTTGCTCAATACAGATCCTTGCATTTCTAAGCATTTGAGAATGCTTTTCCTGATGCATTAGTGCACTGTGGGCATTTAGAAATGAAGAGACATGGGGCCTGCCATGTCTCCTTCTTTGTCTCCTTCTCAAGAAGCTTAGAGAGCGCTGTTTGGCTCAATTGCTATTTTTATCTTCATTCCTCATTTTCATTTAGTGTCTGTTTTTCATTATTTGTTTGTTTAGGTGTTATTTAAAGGAAGACGTGAGTGAGGGATCTGATAATAATAATAATGCTAATAGGATTCCTTTATATAGGGCTTATAAATTCCATGGTTCTCAGGGTTTCATGTACAAATCTATAACTCATTTAATCTTCAAAATAACCCTTTGTGGGGCGCCTAGGTGGCTCAGTCGGTTGAGCGACTGACTTTTGATTTCGGCTCAGGGCTTGATCTCCAATTCCGGAGGTCAAGCCCCCCAGAGGGGCTCCACATAAAGATTAGCTCTCTGACTCTCCCCCTGCTCGTGCATGTGCTTTCACTCTATCTCAAATAAATAAATAAATAAAATCTTTTTAAAAAACTTCGAAATAACCCTTTGTGGTAGATACTATTGTAAACTCCATTTGTAAGTGAGAGGAAGCAGGCACAGAGAAGTGAAGTAACTTAGCCGAGGTCCTACAACTAATGGGGTAAAGTTAGAATGTGAGTGTAAGTCATCTGGCTCTAGATCCTGTACTCATCATCACTGCAGTTGACTGCATCTAAATAGCTGTATGACTTCGCGAAGTACCTTAATTTCTCTGAAGCTCAGTTTTTTTTTTCACCAATAATACGGCACTCTAATACCTAATTTGTAGCTGGGATTGTGATTAGGTAAAATAACAGATAAAGTGCTTAGCACAGCAACTTGTACATCAGTATTTAACAAGGGTCATTTTGCTTGCACCTTTCCCCACTGTGCTAAGGAAATACAAGGTATTGACTCTTCAAGTATGACCTCAATGTCAGAGTCATCACAATGGATCATTTTGAAAACTATTTTCAGATATTTTTATCTTTACCAAAATTAAGTTACTCATGGTGATTACCTAAATTATTTTTCTATTTATAGCTTATAGATTTTATGCAACAGAAAACAAGTGCAGAATAATTGGCACTGTAGGATGCCATTCATATGAAATACATATTTATCAGATGATATACTGTGCAGTAAAAGGATAAAGACATGGACGGGATGGAAACACACAAAAGTATTCATAAGGGTTGTAGCTGGAAAGGGAGAAAGAGAATAGATTTAGGAAAAGCATAAAAGAAACTTCAAATTTGTCATTTTTTAATTTTGAAAAATGAGCTAAAGCAAATATGATAAAATACCAGTATTTATTTATTCTGGGAATTTATATATGGCTTTTATTATATTTTTCAGACAATTTTCTGTATTGTAAAATATAAAACAGACAAACCAGATAAGATATTTTCCCTGGAGAACACAAGTCTTATTCCTCTCCAGGCTTTTTTTTTTTTTTTAATCTCTGGGCTGCCAATGAAGATATTGTCATGATCTTCCAGAGCGTTTGACAGTTTTCAAAAGCCATAACATTTAATGCAACAGCTTTGGGAGAATGTTTTTATTTTATAAAGTCAAGATAAAGGTAGAATTATACACATTTATGAACAGGTTTATGAATCCAAATGAAGTTCTTGGGCACAAAGCCAACAAAAGTGTGCATGAGAATAAATGTCACAGATGAAAGCCTTCTTTCTGACAGATATCATCAGTCTATTGGACTGCTTCTCAAAGATTAAAGAAGGGATTTGAGGAGCATACCTATCTCCTTGAATGCAGGGTGGAAATTAGTATATCACCATTAATCTAAAGGCATATTAATTCTCAATTCCAGTTGCAGTGGGATAGTAGAAAAACCAGAATTATGTGGATTGCATCCCTAAATCTGCCACAGCCTCTTTACATAACCCAACGCAAGTCATCTCAGCTCTTTGGGCTTCAGCTTCCCCATCTGGAAAATAAAGGAATTCATTAGTCTAGATGGTTTCTAAAGATCCTCCTGACTCTGAGGCTCTGAAGTTTTCTGACGTTATTCCCGTTGAAAAATAGCTAGCTGCGTTCCTCAAGTCAACCAGAGATTGTAATTGTTCTCAGAATTCCAATAAATATAAAACTAAATTTTTACTTTCTTGTCTTTTTTTAAAAGATTTTATTTATTTATTTGAAAGAGAGAGTGAGTGGAGAGGATGAGTACAAGAGGTGGGGAGGGGCAGAGGGAGAGGGAGAAGCAGACTTCCTGCTGAGCAGGGAGCCTGAAGAGGAGGGGCTTCTTCCCAGGACTCCAGGATCATGACTGGGGGCTCCTTCCCATGACCCAGGATCATGACTGGGGGCTCCTTCCCATGACCTGGGATCATAACCCAAGCTGAAGGCAGACACCCAACCAACCAGCCACCCAGGTGCGCCTAAATTTTTACTTTCTGCCTGCACTCCTATTGACATTTTTAAAATCTTAATAGTTATTGGAGGTTCCCTTCATCCTGGTGGGTTTCTTTCTGTGATGCTACTTTCTTTTTGACCCTTTTAGGGAACACCTTACACATTCTTACAAAACTTTTTTTGTTTTGTAAGATTTGTAAGGGTTTGTTTGTAAGATTTTGTAAGGGTTTGAGGATTTCATTAAGTAAACGTCCTGCAGTGAATTGACATACTTGTGTGAAAAACACAAGTCTAAGTTCTAATAACAGGTCGCACTCAACTTTTATTGGTTTAATGGGATATATTAGAGAGTCCTGGCACTGGGAAGAAAGAAAATACATGCTTGAAACCCCTTCATTGTATAGATGGGAAAGCTGCAGCTAGAAACGTGAAGTGACTGGTCAAATTCTCCCCAGTTAGTAGCAGAAGGGTAATGTTAACCTACATCTTGGGATTCACAACAGAGCTTTTGAGGTAATTCAGAAACACTCTTTCATTTGGTAAGTTAGGCAGTTTATCAAATAAATATTTATTGAGAATGTATTATGTGGCAGGTACTAGGAATATGATGGGGAAAAGAGCTAAATGGATTCTGCCTTCTTGGAGCTCTTCATACATGCAGGTGACAGATAAAGAAGTGAACAGAGAAATCACTTGAGGTTGTGATAGATGCTATGAAAGAGTTGTATAGGTACTTTGAGAAGTTCAAATGGTGGACTTTTTCAGAAATTACAATATTTGCCCATTCATTACTTCATTCAACATCTGTTAAGCTATATGCAGGCCTTTTACTATACTACAGAGATACAAAAATGAATTAGGCATAGTCTCTGCTCTTGAGAAACTCACAGTTTAGAAGAGAAGACAAATAGAAATAAAAATAGCTATAGAAAGAATGTCATCAGAGCAAAAAAAAAAAAAAGAAAGAAAGAAAGAAAGAAAGAACTTCATGTATATAGAATCTCTCATTTGGGCAGCAAATTCTGCATATCAACAGATATTCACAATCATTCCTGACATAAGTATACCACTGTACAGTTTCACTTTTACATATGATTTATCATAATTTGCAATTAGGCATTAATTTGTTTGTTTATAACTTTGATATTAACTTATTTTTTCCCACCAAACTGTAAATGTTGTGAGGCATATCTTTTGCTCTCCATGCTATCTCCAAGGCCTAACATAGATTAGGAACTCAATAAATAATTAATGGGAGAATGCAGGGTCATAGTTGATATGCAAGCAGAATGATATCCTCCACATTAAATTAATTCTTCTTGTCAGAAGGAAAGTCAGAGACAGAGAGAAGACATTGAATTGCACAGAGGCAGAGGGCACATCACTAGAAGATCATGGAGGTGTAGCTACCATGATGTGTTTGGAGGAGTGAGCGGGTGTTGCAGATGGACTCTCATGTGTGCTTAGGAACAGAGAGGAGGCTGGATGGGATGATTAGGCTGGCCGTGCAGGGCCTTTAGCTGGCAGACTACACTGTTTAGATGTTGTTATATTTAAAGGAATTTTTAGTGGAGCCTAAGATGAGCATTTCTGTCTCATAGGATGTTGCATAGGAGTGGGGAGGGACTGGAAGCACGTTCTATACAAGAGTGCCAAGGCAGACACGATGGGGGGGAAGATGATGTGCTCTGGGAATCGGAGTTTCTTTCCAGATGCTAAGATAAAAGCTTGGCTTTTCATTTGTTTCATACCCACTTACTCACAACTCAAACCCAAGAACAGGATGTGGATAATCAAAATATATTGACAAATACATGATTCATGCTTTCTGCACCTTGCAGAAGGAGTCCAAGGCAGAGTGACCACTTGTGCCTGGCTTTCACAACTCTAGACAGAAAGAACCAGGCACAATATTTATGAAATAATACCTTTTCTTTTTCAAAATTCTGTCTGAAACTCAAGGTTATCCACAAGAACAAGACAAAGTGTCTCAATTTTCGTTGTTTTCTCTCTCATATCTCAGAGCATATTTGTTCCAGAAGTAACCCTAAATTGGTTTCTTTCCTCAAGGAAATTGATGCACTCAGAGAACAATAGGCTCATCCAAATGGTAGATTTTGTTAAGCTTTGACCATACACCATCATTTTTTGTGCTTTTTTTTAAGCTGTATTTCTTAAAAAAAATTTTTTTTTCTTGATAGAACGTGGTTCTTTATGGTATGTCTGGAAACATAGATATAATCTTTGAATATCACCAGAGGGCTTGTAAGGTCAAAATCGTACTTTTTCATCAGTAACGGAGGACATTATAGTTGCCGGCATTAAGGGTTTATTTTTAAAAACATAGAAAAGGATGGGTGATCCAAAATATCCCCCTTACTAGGAGTTGACAAATGCAATGTTGGAGTTAGCCTCACATCATACCTCCAACTATTTATGAGCAAACCACTTCATTTCTCTGAGCTTAGTGTTCTCATCTTCAAAATGGGCATAAAATGCATAGCTCACTAAATCGTGGTAAAAATTAAGTCAGATGACTTGATTTGTGAACGGTATAAATCTCTATAGGGGGCTAAACAAATGCAGGGATTTCAAACTTCTCCATTTGGGTGAGGGTAGCAGCTCTGCAAAAGGCTCTCAGTAAAAGGGAAGTATTTCACTGGATGTGAACATATTAGACCATTGGTAACAATGAATATTTTAAGCTATATTAAAGGTTTTCAAAATGCCTTCAGTTATTCTCTCTAATTTGATCCTCACTCCAGTGCTGTGAGATAGAATGGAGAAGGGTCATTATTCTCATTTTTTTTTTTCAAAAAAAAAAAAAAAATCAAGACTCGGAGGTAGTCTTTGATTTGTCCAATTTGGGGCTAGAACCTGGGGCGAGTAGGACATTTCCTCAGTGGCGGTGGGTAGGAGCATGACTGCATGAAGACCCTGTGTGGAGTGAGGAGAAAGGGACCCTGAAAAGAAGGGAATGGTTCTGGAAGGCTGGTATGTCATGCTCTGTTTTGCTCATTGACAACAAGTTACTTTTATTTTCACATAACACTTGTTTATGATTGTCTTATTATTTGTGCTCCCCAGCAAAGGTACTGAAGGAAGCAATCATGTTTTATTTCTCTTCATGTTTTCCCACAGTACCCAAACTATGCCTCTCACCTAATACAGAATTGAGTGGAGGGAAACTCAAAACACCTCTGCATTAGTTTCTTAGGGCTCTTGTAAGAAAGTATCACAAGCTGGGTAGCTTAGAACAACAGAAATTAGTTGTCTCACAGTTCTGGAGGCCAGAAATCTGAAATCAAGGTGCCGGCAGGGCCAAGCTCTTGGTAGAAGTACTAGTGAATGATCTGCTCCAGGCCTCTCTTCTAGTTTGGTTAGTTCCTTGGCTTATGACAGTATAACTCCAATCTTTGCATGGCATTCTTCTCCCTGTGTGCCCGACTGTCTCTTCACATGGCATTCTTTTTATAAAGATACTGATGAAGTTTTAGAATATAAGTGAAGTCCGGAGCCGATGACTAAGAAAGAATTCTTGAGACATGTTTGGTGCAAAATGGTGGTTTATTAAAGCATGGGGACAGGACCTGGGAACAGAAAGAGCTGCTGCTCCGGGGTTGTGAGGGGTGGCTGATTATATACTATGGGGTTGGGGGAGGAAGGAAAAAGGGAGGTTTCAAAAGAACTTTCATATGCTAAAGAGGACCTACAAGATACCGGAGGCCTTGCCATCATCAAGTTAAGGTTGTTTACCCCTCTAGTAAGGCATTAACATGAAGATAGTTGGGAAATTTCTGGAGGAACATTATACTCTGCCTGCTTCAAGTATCTGTCAGTAGGCTGCAAGTTATAAGGGCATTTAATTTTATCTACATTCCCTTCTGGAAGCTAGGTTATTGATGATAGGAATGCTTTGTTCTTGTAGATTGCTAAGACATTTGTAAACTGAGGGAGACTCATGTCTTGTAGGATTGTGATCTCTATAAGTTAACTGTTTTTCCTTTAGGGCAGCCAGGGGTGCCTGAGGAATGTCACATAGATCCCTCATTTGGGGGTGGGGGTTGTGGGGTGTCAGCTTCTGCTTTGTCCTCAGCTTGCCCTCTGTTGCCTCATCAATAACAGTCATATTGGATTAGGGACCCACCCTAGTTCAGTATGACATCCTCACTCAACTAATTATATCTACAAAGACCTTATTTCCAAATAAGGTCACATTCTGAAGTCTGGGCGGCAGGGGTGGGGGGTGGTGTTAGGACTTCAACATAAAAACTGGGGGGGGCATAATTCAAGCCATAACAACCTCCCTCTCTTCTCAAGAGACCCTAAAATTCTCTCAGTTTATCAGAGCTTGTTCAATTGGGGATCCCCATTGAGCTATTGGGGTCCCCAAAGCAGCTATTCTTAATAATCTCTCCATTTCCTTCATTTAGTATGGGTAATAAAAATCTTGCAAAATGTTCTCACACTTGGCTGATTGTGGGCATTGGTTGCCTAGCATTCTCTCCAAGATGTGTAGGAATGTGATTGTCTGACATGGCCACAAGTGGGAGAGTAAAGATGCATTCGGGACAGTAAGGAAGACATCACAGAGACACTACACGGCCGTTCTGCTGACGAGGAGTCAGTCTGATAAGACACATCGTAGATCCCTTCAAGAATCAGATGAGAGAAACGCTAGATCAAAGGGCAAGAAATAAAATGAGCTCTGGAGACAAGGGCATAAAGCCAGTGTACTTGCCTGTGTGGCCAGTGTCCCAAATCCCTCAAGAGTCGGATTTTTTTCCACTTGGCAGTTCATCTTGGTCTATGCTTAGCATTATTCAGAAAATTAAGTGGATCTATTCAATGCAATGGCAGTATCAGTCACTGCAGAAGGTAAAGCTATTATTCGGAGCAAGTATTCTTAAGTCAACTGTGTATATCTCAAGGTGAGATCTGCAGAGTAAGTGAAATTGAAAAGTTGCCTAAAAATCAAATAAAACCAGAATCCCTCTAGGTCACTCTGCTTCTGGGTCCTACTGAGATCACGTAACAGTTAAACCTGAGATCTGCTCCCGGCTTGATGTCCAACTTTCCTTTTGGGGGAGATTCCTTTAGGCTGCCCTTATCCATCGGAGTCACTGACTGGGCTTCTGTTGAATTTGGTGCCAAAGGACTGATCCACCCTGAGTTGCTGCAATGTTACGCCAAGAGCTTCCAGCAGGGACTCTTCTTGCTACCACCATGCCGGCCTTAGGGCCTATTGCTCTCTCATGGCCCTAACTTCTACCTGTGGCCTGCCCTTTGTCCTTGAATTACAAAGAGGGAGATTTGAAAGGGACACCATTCTTTTCAGTTGCCTGGCCTCAGGGTACATTGTTGGGACAGAGTTCCGGCTGGGTTTCAGCCCCAGTGTTTCCTCCACCCAGATCTGTTGTCCCTTTACCACTCTAGTCTTTCTCTTAGTTACAACACAGCTCAAGACAAGCTGAAAAGTCTACAAAGTTTGGTCAAAGAAGGGAACCAGAATTATAAAAGAAGATTTTCAACTGATCACTACTTAGGATTACTATTCAAAGGCCTACAGGGTTCAAGCATCATATATAAAAGGAGAAAGCCTGGTGGGGATGGGCTGACACAGAAAATTCACACCCAGTCGAAAGGGGACAGAAGTTCCTTAGTTCCAGCTGACTGTGGCCCCATGGGACTGATGCCATCTTTCTCTGAGAGGCAGAAAATTGAGATATTTATGTGGCATCACAGAGCTATTTTTTTTTTTTTAAATACTGGCAAACATAATGGCAAATTAACAAACAATGTGAGCTAAACAGAATGTCTCCAAGCCAATTTGGCCCTTAGGCTCTCACTTGGAGTCTCTGGGCTGGCATTATAGAGGCTATGTGACTTGGGAATTCCTCAGGCCTCGCTTACAGGATGTGCCACACTCATTACAAGCCTGACTTCCTAGCAAGATCTAGGAATAACTCCCTGCCATGCTCTTAGCCTATGTCCCATTGGCATACATCACTTTTTCCCCTTCACTTGCAGCTATGCTCAAAAGCATCTGCTCACCTCAGAGGCCAGCCTTAAGAGATTGAAGTCCAGAGAGAAAAAACATTTTCCTCATCCACGAAAGCCAACATGCCATTCATTCGACCAATACTGACTGTGTGACACGCACAGGCAAGTACTGTTCCAAGCATATGTATGTTTGTCATGCGCTGATTACATGACTAGGAGACAAGTTTTTAAGAGTAAATAAATAAATAAACAAATAGATAATTTCAGAATGGTATGTGTGAGGGAAAAATAAGAGAGTAATGGGATAGAGAATGGTGGGAGGGTAGAGTAGGACCTTAGACTTGGTTGTCAAGAAAGCCTCTCTGAGGAGGAAACTGATAACAGAATTTCTTAAAAGCAGAGCTGAAATGGGGATTCCTGAGTGATTTATCGAATGTATGTTCTTAGGACAAGGGGAAATAGGGGGAAAGAGGCCAGGGAAACAAAGCAAAGCAGGGATGTGGTGTCAGATGTGGGGCCCTTAAGCCTGGTCCCACCAAGAGCTCTAGAATATGAATTACACCAGACAACTGGTACCAACTTGAAGCAAGTTGTATTTCCCTGTCATTCAGTCACTGGCTTCATTCCTTCCCCTGGTGAGAGGAGCATAACCTCTTATGCTATGGGGCTGAGGGCAATTCTTTGGAAAAGGTGGCAGGGGTGAGCTATTAATAGCCAATACACTCGACAGCTAAGGATGGGTGCACGAGCATAGCAAAGGAAATATGGGTAGGCACCCACCATATTCACTACCAGAGGTGATATTTGAGCTTGGCACTAGAAGTAAGAAGCAGCCATTTACACAACTATCTGGAGGAAGAGTACTTAAAGCTGAAGGAAGGGCTCATGGGAACAAGCTTGGACAATGTTTCTGGGGCTCAGTGGGAATGTGGAGCATGGGGTGAAATGTAGTTGGAGAAGTAGATACCTTAAGTCAAGTAGTGCAAAACATTATACAAAATTCCATTCTAGTCTGTTCCAATCAATATGAAACATAAGTTTTTATTTTTCCACAGTTAAAGAAAAGCTGTCTTTTCTTACTGGTTATAAATGAATAAGCTATTAACCCTAGATGTGGCTGGAAGCTATCTTGTAACCATAAAGAGCAGAGCTATGGAGGAAGCTGACTCTTGGAGAAAGGCAGAGCTGAAATAACTGTATATACATGGAGCCAAAACCTGGACTAAACTCTGCTTGAACCCATCCTGTGCTACCTCTGAACTTTTCACATTTGTATAAGCCATAAAGCCCTTATTTATTTGTTTGTTTGTTTGTTTGTTTGTTTGTTTATTTAGAGAATGGGGGAGGAGGGGCAGAGGGGCAGGGAGAGAGACAATCCCAGACTCCCTGCTAGCTCAGAGCTGGATGCAGGACTCAATTTCACAACCCCAAGATCATGACCTGAGCTGAAATCAAGATTTGGACGCTTAACCAACTGAGCCACTCAGGTGCCACCACAAGTATCTTTTATTTTGTAAGCCAGAGGCTAGTAACGTAATACAAGGCCTTCTAATTGATGCAGAATTCAGAAGAGAGGAGTATTTCAGGAAGGAAAGGGTGACCCCAGTGTCAAATGCTATTATTTATTATTTAAAAGAGGACAGAAATTGATGCTTAGATTTTACAACATGGAAATTGTTGATGATGTTGACAAATGTTGTTCTCTTGTGACAGAATAGTCCAAAGGAAGATATTTTGGAGGCACGTTGCTCTAAAACCATACTTGGAAATTAAACCTTCTCTGAAGGAAACATCACATTCAGAGATGTAGCTAAGCCCATCATCAACAAACATTCATGTTAGCACATCAAGAAGTTTAGCACCTTAATTACACAGCTTCGGAGATGCCTCCATTTTTTATTATAATTTCTACAAAGCACTTGTATTAGTGACCCATTGGTATGGTTTTCTAAGAACGGTGAAGTGTTCTACTGCAAAAGTATAAATTCCCACCCCTTGTGTAATCAAAAAGTAACATGACAATTTCGTCTTCAAGGTTTAAACCGTCTAAAAGGTAGTATCAGCCAGATTTTAAGTGTAAGCTATCACCTGTTCCCCTTCATCTGGTAATCTATGTAAGAAGAAAGCCCTTCCCGAGCCCATGACCCAGGAATGTATCTAAGCACTGAGGTGGTGGCAAGGAAGAATCCATTCTGCCTTTCCACAACTTTCTTTGGGGAATCACTCTTTCACCTGGACAGTTGGTAGCTGATCTTCTTGCCAAGTCCACACTCAACCTTTGCTCAGGATGAGATGGATCACCCTATTAAAAGTTTTTCTTAACCTAAGACAGAAAGCCTAATCTGTCCACAAAAATATACAAAGTGGCTCTGTTGACCCTTTAGGAACATGCCTGTGTTTTAACTGGTGAGACTTACCTGGCTGTACCTACAAGGATACCATGGCAGATATTCAATAATCTTGGAATTAACTACTGAACCAACTTTGAGACTTTATCTGCTCTACAACAGACTTGACCCAAACCTCTTCCTCTTTTGCTTTACTCTTTCAGTTTACTGAGTTGCTCAGTTAAGAATGCTTTTTGACATGTTCTGCTGTTTCCTAGATGCTGCTTTGTTTTCCTTTTCTGGAGTGGTATCTCTTTGAATTCGTGAAACCTGAATTGCTCCCTGCTTGTTTCCATATTTATTATTAGTTGGAACTCTTTGTTGAAAGAGACAGAAGCCTAATCCAAACTGTTTTGGATTTCTCCTGCTTTGTTTCTTCTAAGGGCCAGCCGCTCTCTCACAGACTCTCTTTCGCTTGAAATAACTGGAGAGGAAAATATGATGTCTTAATTAACCAGACATAGGTTTTATCTCTGACTTCTAGGTGGAGTCCGTTTCATTTAAAGTTGATGATTTGAGAACAGGATGATTTCCCAATTAAGGAAGCTATTAACTGACCAAAAAAAGGTGAGTGGTTGGCAGGTTTCAAAAATTCTTTCTATTTCCCATTCTTTCACATGCATATCAGCTTTTGGAGCTAACCGGTTTCTGTGGCCACAGATTTAGAGTAGAAAACTTCTCACTAACACTATGGTGAGATGTTGAAGGAAGAAGAGAGAACAGGACCAAGAAATGGATAGAAAGAGGAAATGGAAAATTAAAGAGATAGTTCCACAAGCAGAAATGAAAGCTGGAGCACATAGTTAGCAATTCGAGAACCAGGGATATGAGTATCAGAGTAGGCAGGAACTATCTATGCAATCGTTTAAAGTCACATTGTCTGAGAATATTTACTCACATGGGAATATACTACCTCGTAGAGATAGAGCAGGTGCTCATCAAAAGTGACCTTTCCTTCCAGCTAAATTGCACTTCTCAGTCTCTTGCATTTAGATGTCTTACATGTTTTTAGTCAATAGAACGTAGGCAGAAGCTGGGACCTGACTTTGCCTGTGAGAGCCTTCATGCCTCCATGTTAACTCTTCTCTCTCTGCCAGATCCAGCAAACACAGTACAGGGCTTTGAAGCACCTAATGATGGCATAGCCACTAGATGGAAAAGCCTGGCAAATGTCCTGAATGAACCAATTCCGCTATTATTTAAGTGAGAGACACATATACCTTTGTTATGTTAAGCACTGCAACTGGAGTTGTTATAGCAATTGGCACACCCTGATGAATACACATAATACAGAGTTCAGTTAGTTTTTAAGTGTGAAAATTTAAATGAGGAATTTAAATTCAGTTATTTTTTATTTTTTACAAGATTTTATTTATTTATTTGTCAGAGAGAGAGCGAGCACAAGAAGGGGAAGCCGCAGGCAGAGGGAGAAGCAGGCTCCCCCTGAGCAGGGAGCCCGAAGCTGTGGGGCTTGATCCCGGGCCCTGAGGTCAAGACCTGAGCAGAAGGCATATGCTTAACCAGCTGAGCCACCCAGGTGCCCCTCAGTTAGTTTTTAAATGTGAAATTTATTTTGAAAAATAACAGAAATAAAATAAGAAAATATAAACCAAAATACTAAACGGTTAATGGAATGGAATGGTAAACTCTGGGTGCTGGGCTTATTGTCAATTTTAAATGATCTTTTCTGAGATTCAAGACAACTTTTAAAAATAAAAATGAACTAATGTTATTACTGTAGATAAAGTTTTAAGAAAAGCTAAACGGGAAGGGTGTTGGGAAATTGTTAAAACTTTCTGCTCTTCTTTATTGGTTTATTTTGTGTGCTATCTGGAATATGAAGCATGAATAGGGTGATCGAGTTTAAAAGGCTAGGAATGGTCCAGACGAATACTTCCAAAGAATCTTCAACTGCACACTCAGGAAACTTTGATACATGTCAGATACTCTTCCAGTAGGTCTATGAAAACAAAGAAAGTTGATTTCCTGCATATGAGGCCGATTATGGTGGGTGCATTGAAATGAAGAAAATCTTGTTTAATTTGGTTAATGGCAACTCCAAAACCCACATTTTAAGCAATTAAAAATCAAGAGCCTGATCAATAGTAGAAATCTTGGTGCATGGAGTGACCAAAGCAATGAAAAATGAGGTGGGACATGAGCAGAATATGGTAGTTAGAAAGTAGGTTGCTTGTTGTAAGAAAAAGACTCTAAAACATAATGGTTTGAATGGTTTGATCAGGTTCATCATCTCTGAGAAAGGAGTCCAAGGCTGGTAGGATGAATTGACAGTACAGAGGAGCGAGGTCTGTTCATTTTGTTGCTCTTCAGTCTCAAGAGTGTTGCCTTTATCTGCATGTTCATGGATAGCCCTCCTCTGCCAGTTGACAGGGAGAAGCATGATCCAGAAGTTAAACACATGGCTCTGATTTACTTCCATTGGCCCAAACCTAATCACATGGCCATGCATATCTGCAAGGGAGACTGGAAAATGTCTTTATCTGCATGACCACATATGCAGCTAAAATTTCTCTTATAAAAAAAGGGGGAAGAAGGAGTATTAGTAGTTAAATAGCATTAGACAAAATACAGAAAAGATACTGGGCAATTAGAGAAGAGAAAGAATCAGATAGGACCAGAACTAAAACTACTGGAAAAGGAAGAAATTTTAAAATTAAATCCAGACTGCATACTATTTATAGTTTATTGGATATAATTATGTTAAAATTGCCTTTCTGGATTAAAAAAATTCATGAGGTGGATTTGATGACTTTGAAAGTCTTGAGTGAATGAAGGAACTCTTCAGAATATTGCTCTACATTGATAAACGGAGTTGGTTGGACCAAATTGACTCTTGTTATGAATTTTAGACATGTTACTTACTAGGCAAAAAGAGCTTTGCAGGAGCTGACTTGCCTGTGGTCAAAGTGTCTGAGAAAAGTCCTTAGCTATCAGATTCAGAGAAACAAAGACACAGTACAAAAAGTAGCCGGGAAAGGGAAAAACCTTAAACCCAAGATGGTTGCTTGCCAGCCTTCTTATACAAAGCCTCACATCCTGGTAAGACGCAGTCCCTCCCAGGCAAGCTCTTGTCTGGTAAGGGGCAGATAGGACTTAATGCGGGGGATTCAGACTCTTTTCAGGCAGAATCTTTTCTTAGATTCTAAGAGAGCCTTCTTTGGAGGGACTGCGCTTTGGACCTGCCCTTTTTATAGGGCATTTATAGGAATTAGATTACTTTCCTCCTTACATTCATCAACCCTGACTATCCCCCACTGATCCAAATGTCTTCCCGCAGGGTCTGCTATTTCCCTTTGCTACAAATCCCCACTCCTCTCCCTTACCATTTCTCCCCTTTTCCACTTATAATTTATCTTAGTGTGACCTTTTGATAAGCTTAAAAACCACAGCAATATGTGCTCTTCAAATGCTAGAGAGGAGTATATATTTAAAAGAAAGGTTTGATTAAGACAGACAGTTTAAAGTTCAGCCATTATTCAAACCCACTTGATGTGAATGGTATCACCTGTAAAATCATGATCAAGAGAAATTTCACAATTAGTCTTTGGTTCTTTTTTTCAAAAGCAACTGGAATAAAGAAGAGAAATCCAGGCCCCATTGGAAAAGAAACTATTTCCTGGCTAAGAATTTCCACACATTTTTCATTAGGATGAGTTGGTAATTGATATTAGAATATATGTATTAAACATACATGCACTGGACACCTTCTAAGAACCACAACACAATGCAGAACTTAAGTGCACCATATCTCATGTTAAGTAACCTGTGCTCATTTCCCAACTCAGCCACTTCAAAGCTATGTATCTTGAGCAGAAACCGTCTTTGGTGTCTCAGAAACCTCATTCATCAAATACTGATAATCAGAATAGCCAAATGATAGTGGTTGTGAAAACTGAATGTGCTAGAATGCATTAAGGATTTAGAGCAGGGCTTAGTATATAGTAAGTACTCAGTAAACAAAGTGTTAGCCTACATAGAATTCTGTTGTCTATGTTTTATAAAAATATTCTTATCACTACAACATATTACACTACAAATTATTTATTTTGTATCTCACTTTACTGATCACAGCTCCATGTGGGCAAGCTATTTTCTGTTTAGTTTACGGATGTGCTTAGAACAATACCTAAAACATAGTTGGTGCTCAATTAGCATTTAACGAATGATGGCTCTGTCTCTCTTTACTAACATGACCAATTTTTGCTTATTTGTGATGTCATTCAATCAACTATCAATCAGTTATCTATGAGCTTAATTTGTACAGCATACCATGCTGTGTTTTGAATTATCATGCCCTTAGTTGACCATGTCTCTTTCTATTTTTCCGTCTTCTGTGATCAATATTCATATAAAGCTCATCCAATTTGATCTCACAATGTAGTTTTTGGTGTTGACTTAGTGTATTAAAGATGCCATAGTAGTCTCCCTGTCAGCAATTCTTTTATTAAAATTTACCTCAACCACAGGACCTTTAGAAAGAGGGCATTTGAGTAGCCATATTTGGACCATATGACTTTACCTCCCTGGACAGAATTAAATGGACCGGAGTGGATACCTTGCCTAGGGGAAATCCAAACAGAAAATTCATTCTCTCCACCTTTGTCTCTTTATTTCCCTGTCTCCCTTTCTTTCTCTCACTCCTGAATTTAGATAAAGAGGTTTTGTCATTTATATGGTGATAAGCACTAACATTAACAGGTCACTGAGACTTATGGCTACAGTTTTTGCCATTGCTAACCAAGCCCCAAAAGACACACAAAAAAACAAGAGCCTGACAGAGGGAGCAGTTCCTTAAAGAAGATAAAGTAGCAGATGTGCAAAGAGAATCTGAGACCACAGAGTATGGGGGCTCAATAGGAGATAGAGAGTAGTAAATGATCCGACCACATTTTTAATGTTTGGTTGTTGGCAGCTTTCAAGCACCCTCCTTTCTCTTCTGCTCCATGTCTCAGCAAGCTGCTAAGAAAGCCCTCCCTTGGCACTGGCGGCAAGTCCAAACCATGCAAGACCCTGTTTGAGAATCCTCACTCCGCCCCTCCCCCTAACTACAATAAATCCCAAAGCCAGTTGCTCATCATGTCACTGGGACTGAAATGATGCAGGCCTCCTGGGGAAACATGGTAGAGTCATTCCTTTTGGTTGTCAGATTTGCTGTTAATTTTGTCTGCAATTGCCAGCAAAGTGCAGGAAGATGTATGAGAATGAATTATTGATTTTCACTGGCATTCTGGTTGGAGCAAGTTTGCAGCTTATTTCCAAGTAACTCTTTTCATCTTCATGGCAATAAATACAAACATCAATTTAATTTATCTCTTTGAGTTAGCACCTTTCATGATAAATTGTATTTATAAAACAACTAACCCTTTCCTTATTGTAATCAGCAAATGCAGAGCTACAGCTGAACAGATTGTTCCATCACACCAAAATTCAGAAATAGCAACTTTCAGTAAAAAAGAAAAAAAAAGATTCATGGAAGGTGAACGTAGTTCGCAGAGGGTTTTAAATACAATAAGACTTACAGGCTTGAGAACCAAAAAGCTTCCTGTGGAAAATAGTTTTGACAGTGATTGAGGAATACAGTCCTTTACTCAAACTTGATTCGCCACATTATGAGAGGTTTGGTTTAATTGTGTTAACTCTCTGTACTTCTGAGACTTCTTCTGTTCCCCCATCCCCCATCCTAAAGGAAGAAAGTCAAAGTTTCCATGTTCCGGAGCCAAGCTGCCCCACTCTGAAAGCACTCACACTACGTAGCTTTTTGTTTGCTGTGTCCTCTGTAGTGCTGAAGAGCTCTTGTCCCCTTCCTTCCATTTGCTTAGAAGACAATGCTTTCAAAGAACAACTTGGAGGGCTATTGGCCACAAAGTTGACCCCTCACTGCTCAGCAGCTGTTTGAAATCTTCTGGTCCCAACCTGCGTGAGGATTTGATCTTTCAGGATTTTGTTTAATGAGGATGGTGACAGACTTACAGCTTCAGAACAGTTCACCTGTCCAGAATAGGCACAATTTCCCAGAAGTCCTAATAATTCAAAACCATTTCAGTATGGTTTCTACAAAAAGGCATGCTGTCTTCTCTATCAAACTGAGACGTGAGGCTCACCAAGAGAAATAAAAAAAAAAGAAGTCTCATATCTGATAGTTCATTTTGGCATCAATTCCAATTGGTCTTCCTTCACTTGAGATCATTTCTGGGGAGAAAAGTTTAATTAGGTGCAGGTGGTGCTCATTAAAAATTTATCTTCGTAAATATTATTCTTTCAACTTTCTTCATTATGATTGATTCAACTTTGAAGAATCTTTGATAATATTGTAATTATTTTAGAATTATTACTAGTTTAAATATTGGATTAATCATTAGAATTAATTATTTTATTTAAAACTTACATTCTCTTTCTCTGTGTGTGCATGTGTATGTGTGCATGCGTGCTACGTTTATGCATATATTTCCTTGGGTGTCAAGAAAAAACATGAAAACCAGATAATTTTTGACATTCTGAAGTAAAACTTAATGAAAAACCATAGCTTCTATTTCTGGAGATTGCCAGGACAGCATTTAAAACCAGAAATGTTATGAACATTATTAGCCCAAGACACATTTTTCCATGCTGTAGAACTGCCATGTGATAGCTCAGAGTGTTTAAATTGCCTTTATTTGCTATTTTCACTCTCACCTCCCAATTAGAGCAGAGCTGCAAAGCTGCAGAGAAATGGGGGGGTGGTGCAGAAGAGTGGGTTGTTAAGCAAAAGGATGACTTGTATGATTTTATAAGATAGGAGCATCTAGCCCAGGAAGAGAAGGTTCTGACTGTTGGGCTGAACTTGGAAGAGAGAGATTCAGGATACAAGTTGATAAATACTATGATAAGGTGAAACATAGAAGCTGTGGAGCATAGAATGAAAACCTTTACCTGGTCCTTATAGACAAAAGGAACTTCCTAAAGGAATGGTAGGCTTAGGTACCTAAAAGACAAGAGAAGTTAGGTGAAGGGAGAGAGGACAACAGAAAGAAAAGGCAAGAACATGATAGAGGGAAAGGAGAAGCAGGATTAAAGATTTGGAGGCAGAAGGATATTGCATCTGGGTTCAACTTTTCATCAGTGGTTTGACCTTGAACAACCACATACTGAACCACGATTTCCTTATTTGTAAAATATGGATAATATTTACCTCTCTGAGTTACTGAAAAGTAAACGAGATCATGTATTTTGTTGCTGCCATTGTTAGCAAGATATAGAAATTCAACTTCAACTAATTTAAGTATAAAGGGCAATGTATTGGAAGGTTATTGGGATATGCTGTAGAACATAAAAACCTTACCGAATGCAGGGACTTGGTTGCATCTCATGGCCAACTGCAATTAGAGATTCAGATGCCATGAAGACACTATTGCTTTTCATATCTACTTCCTTTGCATGTGGATGTTATTCTTCCCTTTCACCAAACACCAGCTTTTTATTCATAGTAGATGATCATGGCTGTCTAAGAAGTCAACTTCTGAGTTTTTTATCTTTGGCAGAAGTTACTCAAAGAGAGTCTGCTTCCCTCAGTTCTAGTTCCAAAATTACCAGGAAAGGACTTGTCAGATGCCCACCCCAAAGCAACTGCGCTCAAGGTCATAATGTATGAACCTGGTGGCTCCTGAAGTGACTTTGGGAGTTGGAGAGGCAGTTCAATCCCTGGTTTTTAAAAATATTAATCGGGGTGCTTTGGTGGCTCAGTCGGTTAAGCATCTGACTCTTGATTTTGGCTCAGGTCATGATCTCAGGGCTGTGAGATAGAGCCCTGTTTCGGGCTCCACGCTCGGCATGGAGCCTGCCTAAGATTCTCTTTCTCCCTCTTCCTCTGCCCCTCCCCTGCTCTCTCTCTCTCTAAAAAAAAAAAATACTAACTAAAGTTACATACCTTGGGTGCATATCTACTCTGTGTTGTGCACAATGCAACAAACTTTAGATGAAATATCTAATTAAATGTTAATCTAATGAAGTAGTTACTATTATTATCTCCATATCACGGATGAAGAAACTAAGTTATAGTGAGGGGTCACTTGTTTAGGCTTTATAAAATGAGTAAGGTGAAAAGCCAGCATACCAAATCAAGCTTGCCTGGTTCAGAGTTTGAGCTACTGACGGTTATGGACATTTAATTTAATAAATGTCTCTTTTCAGCTACAGACCAGATTTCTACTTTCCTTCAATGAGCAGAAGAATTCTGAACCCTGGCGTGGTGGGAAACAGCTCATTCCTCTCTCTCCCCAGTGTTGAGGGCCAGCCAGAGACTACAAGCCATGAAAAAGAAAGCCAGAGCAGAACTCAAAGACAGGAATTCTTTAGATGTTATAGATCACACAACTTTGAAGTGATTCTGTTACCTATGTCTATATCATTTTTCTCTTTCCAACAGAGTATAAAATATCACACCTTTCATGCTAAAAGTGACTTTCACATATGGATACTGATTTTTCATAAACTTTGGTGGTGTTAGTCCTCGCCTCAAGCTATAGATCTCACCAGAAATTAAAGAAAAATGATTCTATGATTCTAAAAATGGATGTGGGGAGATTCTGCTAGGAATTTTTAAAGGACAGATCCATTAAGTGTCTGTAAGTTGATTAAAGATTAAGGAATGGACTCATTCTTAGTTGATTCAGGGTTTTCCATTCCAATTGAATGCATTGCCCAATGACATTATTGACATTTTGGGAGGATCAGAATATTCATCTTTAGTTTCTTCACTCAAATCTGCACGGTATTTGTTGGTGTTTATTGGAGTAGAGGATGGAAGCACTTATGGCTTTGTGGAGAAGGAAAGGAGAGAAAGTATTATTGCAACTGGATTCACTCAATAGTTCAGTTATTTATTTATTCTACCAGTAAATATTGAGGTAGAGAGAAATGTGATCAAGGAGGGAATACAATTGTGGCTTAACTTTTATCTACGATATTTATCTACACTATCTACAATATTTTATCTACAAAATAAAAAAATATTTTATCTACAATATTACAAATTTTGTTTTTAAAAATCTGAAGCAAATATGGCAAAATATTAAGATTTGTTTAAAATTTATTATAGGTCCAGGGGCACCTGGGTGACTCAGTCAGTTAAGTGTCTGACCCTTGATTTCAGCTCAGGTCATGATCTCAGGATTGTGAGATCCAGCCCTGAGTCAGGCTCCATGCTGAGGATTGGAGCCTACTTAAAATTCTCTCTCCACCTCTTCCTTTGCCCCTCCTCCTCTCTCTCTTTCTCTCTCTTCTTCATTAATTAAAAAAAAAAAAGCTTATTGTAGGTCCAGTGATATTTGTTTTAAAGCCAAGTATCTTGAATATAATATGTGACATTTGGTTGAGAATAAAGAATAAGAGAAAAAGAAATATGTTTTAAAATCCGTAAGTACTAAAAGCACTTCATTTTGCTCCAGTTTTTTTTTAAGATTTATTTATTATATATTTGAGAGAGAGACTGTGTGTGCAGGGGCAAGGGGCAGAGGAAAAGGTCTCAGACCTTTTCTGAGACTCAGAGAGAGTCTCAGACAGATTCTGTCCTGAG